>NC_139001.1:74859321-75051821 GCF_964374135.1 Grampus griseus
TACAGGGAACCAATTGGAAGTCATGAGAGTGTTTCCCCTCCTAGAATCTATTTCTAATAATTTAGTATTGAAATGATTGTTAATCCAATCCAATTAACTTTTACACATTACCACTGTATGTAACTGCCCATTAATGAAAGTGGTCACTATTACTTCAAAAATATTTCTTTTGTCACCTTTCCCCGAAGTCTTTTGTTCTACGTCGCAAAAATAAATTAGTAAGGTGATGTGAAAAGTCAAATATAGCTATGATCTTGTGTCTATTTAAGTTTTTCTCCCAACAAACTTCTTTTGCTATCTGTGGAATTATACTATACAAATGTGTATAGTCTATATGCAAATTTAAATAATAAAACAAATACCACATATAACCAAGACCCAGTTTAAGAATTAAAATTTACCAATACCTTTCAAAGCCACTTATATGCCTTCCCCATCACATTCTCCCCCTGCTCCACTATCTAGAATTTTGCATGCCTCTTCTTTTACTTTCCATAAGAACTTGGTAGTCTTGTGATTTCTTTGTTTAAACTCTTTCCCCTGCCCCCATGCCAACCTAAGAGAGGATTAAGATTTGTAGTGTCTACCCTGTGTCTGATTGATGTACATGAGAATATTCCCCAGTTGGTATTATAACACAGAGTTGGTGAGGTGAAAGCACATTTTATGTTAGCACAGACTCAAAAATACTTGGAGCACTGGAATGCACATATGTTATCTTTGAACTCCTGCCAAGTCATAAAAGAATGTAAAGAAATATAAAAACTACTCTACTACATAGAATGAGATATGGCCAATAGCGTACATTCTTTGGTATCAGTCATTCATATTTTCCTTGAAACAATATTGACTATATTAATTACTATTCTAAGATTCTAAAAACACTTCTCGAAGTCAATAATAACTATTTTCTAGGTCTTCTTTGACATTTTACATAACACAGTTTCTACAAAGCCCTTTAAATAGTTTCCAGCACAGACTAAGTACTTAACAAACATTAGCTCACAGTGTTGTTGCTGCTACTGTTATTGCTGCTATTGTTAGTATTATTGTCACCTCTGTTCCTCCAGTGATATCCTACTATTCTATTGAAAGAAATACAGTGGTGGGAGATGTTACTGTACAATTTGGGAAATTCTTGCTACATTAATGGTAAAACACTACTTTCAATATTTTTATAGTTTTGCATATACGTGGGAATTCAGTGACCCTATAATTAAACTTTTGTGCAACCTTTCTCTCTTTCCACTTCCATCAGTGTAATCATCCCTTATTCAAACATCCTTTTCATATTATTTAAAACATGAAAGCAGCAGCTCATCAATATTTCTTTTCTTCCTGAGCCAACTGAGCCAGCCCTGACATGGCTCTAGGTAAGGTCACATGACTGATGCTGTCCAATTAAATGTGTCACTTCTGGATGGAAGCAATGCGAAGCCTCCGCATGATTCCCCTGTCTCTATTCCTTCAGTAGTAATCACGGAAATCGTTTGTTGGGAAGGTGGAGCAGCAAGATTAAACCACCTTAGGTTGTTATGTTGCCACACAGAAGACAGCTGCCCAGGAGGGTGACCTGACCTATAGCACACTTTGCATCAACTAGAAATAAATGTAGGTGTTAAGCCACTGAGATCTTGTTGTGGTTTGTTATCTAGTCTGTCTTGATCAGTACAAAGTACTACTTTATTTTTTATGCACAACTAATATGGGCATTCTTGTCTTAAAGAAAAAGAGCACATTACTTGTCTTAATGGACTCTCACTGTACTGAAAGTATGAAAACTTAGGAGATAAATATTTACTGCTGTTGGAGTTCACTTGCTTTTATTCAGTATCCTAATGGTTGTTTTCAGATATTTAAGCACATATAATAAACTGACCATAACATTTCACCAGTTTAACGTATAATACTGAACATCACATGGTAATGTATTGCAGGGATTAGTGTTGGCTATGAATATACATAGATACATGAATCTCTAATCCTTTTGTCGTCACAAATGAAGTAATCTAGATGATGATGATCTTGCTAATTACTAAGAATAGGATTAACGTTAAACTCAACCAGGTTATTTTGTGGATGACAGTTGCTTGTGGGTGGAAAATGTTTTATCTAGCACTGAACAAGCCACAACAAATGCTGATTGGACATAGTTTGTGTCAGGCAGCTAGACTAAGTTATGCTGCAGGAAGAAATTACCTCAAAAGTGGCTTACAACAAGTTTAATACCCACTTGTACTACGTATCCATTTTTGGTATATGGCTCTGCTGTGAGTCATCATCTTCATTCTGAGATCCAGGCTGAAGGAACAACCACTACCTGGGATATTTCTGATCTTTTGGCAGGAGAAAAGAGATTATTAGAATCACACAATCACTTCTCTTAGAAGTCACACGTATCTTTCCTCACATTCCACTGGACAAAGCAAGTTAAATGATCAAATATGATGTCAGTGGGGTAGAAGTAGATAATTCTCCCACAAGAATGGGCAGCAAGTATTTTGAACAGTAATACAGTCTAGCTCAAGCTTAAACAGGGGTTTGTGAGGGTAGAGGTAGGGTCAGAAGGGTAAACTTTTGGGCATTTGCCTGAGCACATGGTCAGTGTCAGCAATGCTTGTAGTAAATTGGATAGTTGAGAAGCAACAATGAATATAATCAAGGAGTCTGTTTAAGAGTCTAATCTCTGTCCCACACTGAAATCAGAAAATAGGAAGCCCATAAGAGTAGAACTGAAAAAAAAAAAGGCACCAGGTAAGTATTAACAGGATTAAGGCAAGAAAATCTGAGATGTATTTCAAGCTTAAAATCAGACCTTACATTTTTTTTTTTTGTTTGCTGTACACAGGCCTCTCACTGTTGTGGCCTCTCCCGTTGCGGAGCACAGGCTCCGGACGTGCAGGCTCAGCGGCCATGGCTCACGGGCCTAGCCGCTCCGCAGCATGTGGGATCTTCCTGGACTGGGGTACGAACCTGTGTCCCCTGCATTGGCAGGCAGACTCTCAACCACTGCGCCACCAGGGAAGCCCCCAGACCTTAAATTTTTTAAACTTTGTATTATATAAAATTTCAAATAGAGTCACAAATAGAATAACAATGAATCCCTATACACATATCTTATATCTTCAACAGTTATTAAAGTATGGCCAATTTTGTTTCATTGCTTTCCTTCACAAAATCCTGCTCAGATTACCTTGGATCAGTTACTAAACAACATTGTTAATACATTGGGGTAGATTATATTTTCAGAAAAGGTCATGATATGTTCTGTTCTGCAATTCAATGAGAAGAATATGGTAGGAGTGACTTCTGATCTAGATCGTGAAAAGAGATACACTTTCTGCCTGACTTTCTCTCTCTCTCTCTCTCTCTCTCTCTCTCTCTCTCTCTCAAGATTCATGCCTTGGGAGCTCTGAGTTGGCATATGTCTCTCTTCCCTGAAGCCATCAAGTCGGAGAGACCAAGTGGAGATAGAGATGCCCAAGTTATCCCAGCTGTTCCCTCTCTCATTTAAGTCTTTCTAGCCAGGCATCAACTTGCAAATTTGTGAGCCTTAAGATGATTCTAATTTCTAGGCTTTGAGCCATCCTAGCTGGCACAAAGTAGAGTAAGTAGTCCCAACAAAAAAATAAATATTGTGTTGTTTTACCCACTAAGTTTTGTGATGGTTTGTTACAGAGCAATTGGTAAGAACCATCAAGAAATTCAGCTCAGTTTGCTTCAACAGGTATACTTAGATTCCCCACTATATGCCAGGCATTGTGGAAGATTATAGAGATTCAAAAGTAAATAAGGGGCTTTCCTGGTGGCACAGTGGTTGAGAATCCGCCTGCCGATGCAGGGGACACGGGTTCGTGCCCCGGACCGGGAAGATCCCACACGCCGCGGAGGGGCTGGGCCCGTGAGCCGTGGCCGCTGAGCCTGCGCGTCTGGAGCCTGTGCTCCACAGCGGGAGAGGCCACAACAGTGTGAGGCCTGCGTACCACACACACACAAAAAAAGTAAATAAGACGTGGTTTCTGCCCTCATGTAACTTACAGTTTAAAATTGAATATAGAAGTCATGATTACCAAGGCTCTATTAAATAGAGTGTTAAGAAAAATATTCACTACTTATTATACGTGTGTCATGTTGCCAGGCATTATACTAGATGTTTTACATAATTTTTTTCACTGAGCCTGATATGAATCCTATGAAATAAGCATTTGGAGCCTTACTTTGCACTTGGACACACTGAACTTCAGAGAAAATAAGTAAAGTGCTCAAAGTAATCCAGTAAGTAAATGGCAGAGCTGTAGTTTCTATCCAGAGATGGCTGATACGCATATTGTTGTTGTTGTTTCTCTATATTAGAACCTTTCAGATATTTTGAAGAATTTGTTTCAGTTTAACAGGGCAAGGTTTACTCATTTCCACTTTAATTCCACCCCTAATCCGAAATAATATTTAAAGTACACTCTTTCATGGTCCTCAGCGGCTGCAAAGGCTGTTGAGGTCCTCAGCAGCACCTCAAGTTTCAGCAGCGAGGGACCAGGGCAGGCAGTGATGGTGGCTGAAGCTGGTGGTGTACACATAATAAGCTGTGGGGTCCAGCTGCGGGTGCCTGTATAGCGGTAGGAGCCAATTGCGAACACACACATAGTGGTCAGGGCCAACTGCAGATGCACTGACAGCTGTGTGGGCTCTGGCTCTTTGGGGTGTACTCCTGTGATTGTAGAGTCTCACCACCAGCGCATGCACAGCAGCAGAAGCTGGTGAAGGGAGCTGGGTTGTCAGTGTGCAAGTACACAGTTGGAAGGGCTACTTGCGCACTAAACTAGCAGTGGAGGTCAATGACAGGAGACAGCCTGAAGCGCGGCCCACAGCAACTGTGGGGCTCTGGATATTGGAGTGCATTAGTGAGGCTGCAGTGTCTCACCCTGGGGGCATGACAGTGAGGCTGGTGTCAGAAGTCAGGCTAGGGGCACACAGGTACATAGCTGGTGGGGCTAGCTCTAGGTGTGCCCAGATCTAGGTGTGCACAGGCCAGTGACAAGAGATAGGGTCAAATCAGGGACCACAAGCAACTCGGGGGCCCTGTTACCAGTGTGTACTCTTATGCCTGCAGGGTCTCATCCTAGGTGTGCAGTGGAGGCCAGTGACAGGGTTCAGGCCATGGGCATGCACATGTACATCTGGATGGGGTCTAGTTGCAGGTGAGCCCAGCGGTGCAGGCCAGTGACAGAGAAAGATAGGGCCGCATCTGGGCCCACATGCAGCTGTAGGAGCCTTGGCTGTAGGTGTGCATTGGAGGCTAGTGACAGTGGTGGAGGGGTCTGTCTCAGGGATCTAAGCTGGCATCTTATGATGCACAGAGGGCTTGAAGGGCTGCTGGAGCAGATACCGGGCTCAGATGGGGCACAGGTAGGGAGCCATCAGGGACTCAGGTGACTGGTGTCTGCAAAGGGGAACCTGTGAAATCTGCAGGGGATCCACAGCAGCTGTGCTGGCTGGCATTGGTGTCTTCAGTGGTGAAAGCAGCTGCGGTCCTCTGCAGAGCAGGTCACTGTGATCCATGGTCACCCCTGCTACGAGGCTGATCCTTATAGCCCCTACTCTTCTTCCTTGTTCTTAGCCATCTCTATATATCTCAGCTTCGCTGGTCTCTGGGTAGGATGAAATCAAAGTGAGTCCTTCACGTGGCTCCCCAAAAGACTGCAGAACCTGGACGCTCACCCTACTCTCCCTTTCCTGGTGAAAGGAACTCTTTCTAGCTGGAGCGGCCCCTCTTGGTGCTGTACAGTGCCCACCTAGGGGATCGGATTATGCAGGGAAAATGAAGTTGTTCTTCCTTCCCTTTTCATTCAGTTATTCTCAGGTTTTTTCTTTCACTGTGTTGCTGATGTTTCTTAAGTGGACTTCTGCGCTCTCCCTGAACTGTTCTTCACGGATAGCTGTCTAATTGTTGATCTTTCTGACCATGGAGGCTGGGGTCTCCTGCTCTGCCATTTTGGTCCCTTTCCTTCTGTCTTGAAATGTGTTTCTTTATTTGGCTTTAGGGATACCATAATACTATATTTCCTACTTCACTGGCCTTTCCTTCCCAGTTTCCTTTGTTTGCTTCCTCTGCTCCACCGCTAAGATTGGAGGACCCTCAGGGCAAGGCTCTGCTCCCTTTTATTTTTTCTATAGATATAAACTTTTTAGATGAGGTCTTTAGTCTCAGAACTTTAATGAATCTCAAATTTATCTCCGGTGTCAACTTGGCATTCTTATAGGCATGACTCTAAGACTCTACAAATCAAAACATGGCCAAAGAAAAACTTTTATTCTCCTCTCCCCAAAGAACAGGTTCCGCTCCTATCCTTGCCTATCTGAGTAAATGGACCCATATCTACTTGCTGATCACCAAAAATCTTGGAATTATCCTTTCTATTAGTTCTGTTACCATCTTTTCTACAAGTATATCCTGTGAATTCTACTTCCAAAATATATTCCACATTCACCCAGTTCTTTCAATTGCCCCTACCTCTTCCGGTTCAAGCCATTTTCTCTTGTTTGGACTACTGTAACAATCAGCTAACAAGCCTTGTGTTTAAACTCTGATTCTTTGATTCTCCTCACTGAAGCCTGAAAGAGCTTTTGAAATCCTACACTGTACCCATATTTCTAGGCTTAAGAACTTCTAGGAACTTCTAATAGAAAAAAGCTTATTTTTGCCCTTTGACATTTTCACTAACTCTTCATTTTACTTGGATGTTCTTCCCATAGATTTTTACCACAGTTAGCTGCTTTGTGTCATTCAGATCTTTGCATAAATATCACGTCCTCAGAGATATCTTCTTAAATCCTCAGTCTAAATTTGCATTTACTATAACATTGCACTCTTAATTTTCTGCCAAATACTTATAACTACCTGAGAGTCTTCTTGGTTATTTGTTTGTTGATTTTTCATGAGTTGCAGTGCAAGCTCCATGATAACAATGACATTCTCTGTGTCTTTTCCCCTATGTCTCAGAATCTATGTCTATTGCTGTCACATGTAGGCACATATTTTTTGATAAAGAAAAAAATGATTGGGTCTTATAAGTGGACATATACAAAAATTATAAAATAATTTAGGAATAAATTTACCCTATCTGCATTAACAACCAACATCTGGGGAACCACATTCACAGTGGAAAAACTGATGGTGTAGAATGAAAAATAGTCACTAAGTTCTGTTTACTTAAGTAGCTGTGAAGTGGCAAGAAGCTACAAAAAAATGCCTCAAGAGAAGGAGCCCATCAAGTAGAAGACTGGCAGAAAAAAATCAGTGTGGCCAAAAGTTCCAAATTAAGTAGAAGTTTACCAAAAATCTGAACCTGTTGTGTGAAGCACACAGACACATTTTATTAGCACCACTTATGAGTCACAAATAGCAGTGAATGGAGAGGCAAGAAACTAACCCCAAGTCAACTGTTGTCTCTGAAGACAAGTTCACAGGAATCCTGTTGTGCTGGAGTGGCAATAGGAAGCGACAGTGTGACATCTTAAGAAGTACATTATGTTGAGCTCAAGAAGAAAGCAAGATGAGTAGAAAATACTATATAAATAGCAAGCAGATCACAATAGAAGGAAATAATTGCCGTTGCTGGTATTCAGAATGACTAGATTATGCATTTTGGTAGAGGCAACTTTGAAGAAATAAATCCTTTCTATCCAAATCGGCGCAGCAGGCAATGAAACAAATATTTTTCAGTAATGCATTATAGAAGCAGAAAAGAAGGAACATCTCATTAGTTAATTTGGCCGAATGTTCAGTGTATTTGATGTCAGGTGCTCAGTTTCAGCCAGACTCCTGAAGTTTACAATTCAACCAAATAAAATATTAGCTGAATATTTAAGAGTTGGTGAAGAACTCAGCTTGTTAAACCTTTTTTTTTCCTATGTATTCTCTTTGCTCTAAACCTGTTGGATTGTTGCATAAACAAAGTAGAAGTTTGCTTTAAGTAACATGGACTCCATTCCTTTCATAACCCATCAGTTTTGATAACTGAGGCTTGTCACCCTTACATAGCAAAGTGGCCTACTCTTTAAACAAAAATTTTAATAGAATGGTCAGGAAAACAACATAAACCCAAAATTCATGAACACCCTTCAAATAAGTTCTCAATCTTTAATGTGAATGAGTAGAACAATTCTTATGTCAATCAGATGGTTCTTGACTGTTGGAGCCTGATTAACATTGCACAGGATGAAATAGATAGAGGGGGTGTACGCTCACAGGGAACAGAGTTCAGAGAGTCTGAAGAGAGGAAAGGATTATACTTAATAATGGATATATTTTTGAACTCCTTAGGAATGTTTTGTTGCCTTGTGACTGCAGAGCACTGTGGGATTTTGCTATACTGTGTTTCCCTAGGGTCTTATCGTTAGATGGTTACCTAATTAGCACACAGCACATTCTTGCCTATGTTCTATTTGCACTGCAGATGCTTTCATTTCATACATCATTCACAACCTACAGCAATTACAAAGTGGTAAATGACCTTATGCGATAATTACACTAATAGATCTGTATTGTTTCACTTGGAGAAGACTGGAGAAATGAGGTGCCTGAAAGACACAAAGAGTAGTTGCAATTATGTTCTTTCTTTAAATCTGCAACATAAAGCAAGAAAAAAGATAACTTTCATCATAAAAGTTGTATCATATACTCAATCTAATGAAATCCTCAGGTAGAAATTTCTCTTAGAATGAATATAAACTTCCTGCTAATGTCTCAAGGTTGTACTTTTTCTTGGACAAATAGTATTTGGATTTATCAACTAGAACTGATATTTTAATAAATCAATAGTATCCTGAACTGTTAAAATCAGGAAAAGAGGATGATTATTTTCCCTTAAAACTGCTTGAAACCAGTCTTGTTTTTCTAATAGTTGTAAAAATCCACAAATAAGCTATGATCCTTGTCTTGAAAATTGTTGCAAGCCAAATCAGTAGCAATTTTCAAGAGAAATATACATTCATAAAAGATTGATGCCAATACAGAAAAAAAAAAAGAGACAAAAAATTGGTCAATGCTAGTTTCTTCCCTCCCCTCCCTTCCTTCCATATAATGAGGCACGTTAGGAAGTTGCGTTGAGATGATTCCCAGAAAGGATTTGTATAATATAAACACACTAATAAGACAATCTAAAAACTTATAACCAAGTGTATACATAGAATTTATTAATTTGACCTATATTACTGTCTTCCCCCCCACTCTCCCACCCCGGGACTTTATTTATTTATTTATTTATAACATCTTTATTGGAGTATAATTGCTTTACAATGGTGTGTTAGTTTCTGCTTTATAACAAAGTGAATCAGCTATACATATACATATAATCGCATATCTCCTCCCTCTTACGTCTCCCTCCTACCCTCACTATCCCACCCCTCTAGGTGGTCACAAAGCACCGAACTGTTCTCCCTGTGCTAGGCGGCTGCTTCCCACTAGCTATCTATTTTACATTTGGTAGTGTATATATGTCCATGCCACTCTCTCACTTTGTCCCAGCTTACCCTTCGCCTCCCCGTGTCCTCAAGTCCATTCTCTACGTCTCCATCTTTATTCCTGTTCTGCCCCTAGATTCTTCAAAACCATTTTTTTTAGATTCCATATATATGTGTTAGCATACAGTATTTGTTTTTCTCTTTCTGACTTACTTCACTCTGTATGACAGCCTCTAGGTCCATCCACCTCACTACAAATAACTCAGTTTTGTTTCTTTTTATGGCTGAGTAATATTCCATTGCATATATGTGCCACATCTTCTTTATCCATTCATCTGTTGATGGACATGCTTCCATGTCCTGGCTATTGTAAATAGAGCTGCAATGAACATTGTGAAACATGACTCTTTTTGAATTATGGTTTTCTCAGGGTATATGCCCAGTAGTGGGGTTGCTGGGTCATCCACAGAAATAATCCCTACCCCTACTTTCTAGATCTGTTGCTGACGTAGTGAAAACCCTTTACGACTTAGTCTATGATATATTAACTGTCTTCACTAATGACATTCAAAAAATATTGACTCAGTTTCAATTTTCTTTGTACCGATCAGAAGCTTAAAGGTGAGTGAAGCACCATAGTATTTTTTCTGTACCTTAAACCGTTGTCAGGTGAAAACTATAATTAAAATAATTAATGTGATAGAGTAAAGAAAACATTAGCTTTATCATTAGAAGGGATGTGTTTTAGTCCTTGTATAGCTAATGCTTCATTGGATGTGAAATAATTAAACAAGAGAAGTTTTTAGCTGTACTTGAAGTGATATTCCCCCAAATGTTCCATCATATCCATGATCTGCTCACTGAGAATTCTATTTCATTGGCTTAGATCTCAATCTGGAAGTTACTTGTCCAAAAGATTCAAGAATGTAAGATGGATCATAGATTTAACAGTAGCTCTTCAGGAGGAAAAATAAAAGAGGGAAAATGAGGAAAGAAGGAAGGAAGGAAGGCAGAAAGGAAGAAGAGAGGGAAGAAAATAAAAGAAGTAAAACATGGCCTTTTCAAATGTACACATTAATTGTAAGTGTACTTATATTTTAGAATTATAAAAGTGTGAAAAAATAAACATATGATTTAGCAAGAAAGGATTAAAAATAATTTCCCTGGCTATGCATACACACACACCCTACAAGTAGAAGCTCTGACAGTAACTATACTAATGGCATTGAGCAGTCATTTAATTTGTTTGAACTTATAGTTTCTTCACCTGAAGATGATGGGGGGTGAGATCATAGACCACAATTTTCTATCATGATCTGAGCATGGTCTTATTCTATATTGATGGAGAAGTAGATTTGTTTTCCTTTTTAGAGCAAGATCTAGAACTCATATAGATGGAACACCAAGAAATGTCAGGGACCACCACTCACATATTTTAAGTATCTAATGAAAAATGTTAGACTCCATGTAGCTTTTGCCTGTTTTCTTCACTGCCCTGGTTTTGCTCCATGAGGTTTTCTGTTATATGTTTATCATGGTCACCATTAAGGTCAGATTTGTTTTTAGGCTGTCTGGCAATTTTTTCCTCCCCCTCACTAGTACCTCTTCTCACATACATTTTCCTCAAGTCTTTCTCATCTAGTCACACAGTGCTTTGCTTGACCCTCACTCCTACAGGGTAGTTTTAAACTTTGCTTCTTTTGTAATCTCAGGGGTTTTTTAGATGCTGTTTTGGTAACATCATGGGACCCACCTTTTTCCCCCCTGAACTAGTTGCCATCTGACAGAACTAAGAATTACATTATTTTCACTCTCTTCTCATCATAACTATTGTTATTTTATTTTATATTTTTTAAACCATACATTGTTCTTCTCTGCTCAAAGCTTGGCATTCTGAACTCTGAGTAATATTTCAAACAGGGTGAAATGAAGTAGTGAGCCACACTGTGCCAAAATGAAATGCTTGCCCCTTCTAATCAGTGCAATTAAATAAGAAAGACTTTGTTGAATGTCTTATAAAGCATTCCTAAGTACACATTTTATATGTAGCTGAGTGAAGAAACAATTGGGGTACTGTGAGTTGCTTCAGAGCATAAAGCTGAATAACACATTGAAACAACTTCAAGTACCGCAATTCTCTTTTAGAGAACTAACATGCTTTTCTTCATTAGAAGAGTCTTTCTTGATATTCACATTTGGGGAAACTGAGAATATTAATGTAGGCATTTTCCATTTGATTTTCTTTGTCCCTTTCTTTTGTCTGATGATCATAATTGAGTGAATTGGCTGTAGTAACTCAGAAGTCTGTTCACCTTGCTATCATGCAAATACCCTTTCTGAAAGCCATAGTCCATTTTTAATGGCAATTTCCCCCCTTTTGAGAGAGGGGGGTGAGGGAGAGGAGTGAAGAAAAATGACAACTTGAAAGAAAATCATACTGAAGGCAGTCTTGGTAACCTAGCTTATTAGGTACCCAGTGGGCTAGTCTCTGGTGCAGGAGGAAACAAAGCACAGGAATGTGTGGTCATTCACACATGAGTTTTAAAGTCAAAGAGTTTCAGTGTCCTGACTGCCATCTACTAGATTTGTGATCTTGAGCAAACTAAACAATTTCTGTGGGCCTCAGATTCATCTTCTTTAAAATGGGATCATAATAGGTCTTCCTTCTCAAGACTGAGAACTTTAATTTCTTTTTATTTCAGCATTTGCATAAGCCTGTAGACACTTAATAATGTTATTCTTTGTTACTGGGGCTGCTGCTATTGTTGTATGGACCTTGTAACATAAGTTCAAAAATGACAGGGACAGTTACACTCCTTCAGTCAAGTCCAATCATCAGGCAGATATTTCACTAAAAGCATTAGCTAGAAGGAAATGCATTACTTCACACATTTGTTTCTTTCTCTAGTATCTTTCTTCTTAATTTTGATGACAAATTTTAAAGAACGAATGATTTAGCAACACTTTTCTGGAAAAGATACATTTCTGAAAAGAAGCGTGAGTGCTGTCTGAAAGAAGAGCAAATCTTACAACTAAAAGTTTATAAACACATTGATTTGGACAAAAATTTTGCTTTTTTTAAAAAGTTATTTCAGTTTCCTCACTTGAGAAAATAATTCCAGTTATTTGTTGGCCTATGTTGAAATGTCATGAGTAGAATGGAACAGCATAATTTTTCTCCCCTGGGGTTCAAGAGTTTATTCCTTTTGATACAACAATAAATCAACTGACAAAATGGAATTTCTTTGCAATACATATGCACCAAGTTAGGTTGCATGGACAAGCTGAGCTTCGGTTTAATTATAGAATCTCTGGAACATTTTATTATAAAGGAATAGTGCTTGGAAGCTCCTTAAAGAGGTAACTACAAGAGTAACTATGAGAAGAAGATGATATGATTAACAACAGTAGATTTTAAAATGATTTCTGCAGCTTTTGAAAAAGCTCACCAAGTCAAACAGCAATACGTATTGGGTGAGTACAAAATAATGCTGATTTAATCAATCTTTCTAACACTGTTATTTTCTTAAAGTGGACAAGATGATTGAAATTTTACATGAATTAGCATAGCTTTGTTTTACTTTCAATGCAAACTGAGTTTTTGAATCCAAGAATCCATGCTCAGTATCACAACACCTTTATGACATCACATATTTGGAAAACCCCGTAACCAGATCGGTCGCTTCAAGAGACAAAAGCCAACTTTGTAGTTATAGACAAGACACAAACGTTAAGCCAGCTCATATTTTCCTATAGCTTCTCTTTCTAGTTAAGTCTGCAAACTAATTTGGATTAAACTAAAACAGACTTTTGCTCCAAGCATTTTGGAAGTTTAAAGAGTTTGGCTAATTTTGGTTGTCTTTTCAAAATATTTCTTATATGGCTTCATGTCTGCGTCCTGGAAGGGGACCAATATATGCTCAAATCTTGTAAGAAGTTGCTCTTTTCTTCTTCCCAGGCTTCTGAAAGGCAACAAATACATGGAGGTTCTAAAGATTTTTGTCCGCTTTCCTCAAATGAGGTGCTGGACAAATATCATTGCCACTAGGATCCAAAGTCATAGGGGAAGAAATGCAGAATATGCATTGCAAATAGGCTATTGTTTTTCTGATATTCTAAAACTTAGTAGGTACTTAAATAATTTTTTAAGGAAAGTAAGAAAGAACAGAAAAGTATGTTTTAAGTTCTTATCTTTTTTTCTTCTTTCATATTCACTATGACTTTATTTTTTGCCAGTTGAACCTGAAGGCAGGTTATTTTAATTTCTCGTTTAGATTCTGTGCTAACATTGGTACATGGTACTACATAAGAAATCTACTCTTCTAAAAAATCTTTGCCACTGATGCCACATACAAATACCGTATGGACTAGCTCTCAGAGCCAAAGCAGGAAAAATCGCCAAAGGGTAAAAATAGTTCTTGATATGATGATATGCTGCTAAAAGCCACATGGTGTTTGGGTGCAGCATTTCACAGTCAAACAATCATAATTTCATGCCTAAAATGTGCATGTTATTTCAGGAAAATACAAAATCTGAGCATTGCACATTTGCTACAGAATGACCAGTGAGTGTTGCTATAATGATTTGTTTTTCTTTTAGAAATGAATATTTCTTGCTGAGCCTTTTCATGCCATATTGCCTAGGGGTGCAATGGGAGAAAGTACAAGCTGAGGTGAGAGTAGGAGGGAGTACTGAGTATATCTGGTCTTTTCTGCTAAGTTCCTATAATTCTACAAACTTGGTAGGTATTTTAAAAAGCCTCTCTTCTTTTCTTTCTCCTCTGGAGTGTTAGGTAGTATAGCTTTCATCTCAGAAGAACTGAGCTTTCCGGGGCTTCTGCCTGATGGTAGGGGACAACCTTTCGGAAGGAGGGTTTATGTTCTGTCCCTAAAAGTACTAGAGTTCCCACGTAATCTTTAGTACATATTTATGGCAGGAAAACCCTCCCTTAAAGTTGTAATGGATTTGAGAGGGCTCAGTTGGTCTGAAGGCATGGTCACTGCAGTGTAGATATAAGAACATAATGACAGTTTCACTAAGTACTTTTCATATATTAGTTAAGCTATAAGATGATACATACTCAGGCTGCAGGGGAGAAGGATAGTGAGGTACAAGGAAGAATTAATGGGGACAAAATTTGGAAGCAAAAAAAAAAATTAATTAGGGTGTGTTTTTGTTTTGTTTCATTTTGGTTTGGTAACAAAAAGTTGCTTACTCAAAGAGAAAAATGAAGCCCCCAAATTATTAAACACAAGTTGAAGGTTTATGGCACCTAACAACTAGGAAAAAGTTTAAAAGCCTGGAGACAAAACAACAAAACAGTTGAAAGCTTATGATAGTGATGATAGGTAATTAATCCAAAAATCAAACCAGAGTAAATGGAAAAAGGTCTAATTCTTTACTATAATAATAATTGACAGTTTTATATAAAGCTGTGTACCAGGCACTTTAAGAAAATTAAGTCATTTAATTATCTACAGAAAACTTTATTACTGTATCCATTTTACATATGAGGAAACTGAGGAAGAGAAGTTAAGATATCATAAGCAGCCCTGTAGAATCCCAGCTGGTTTGCAAGCTGGATAGCTCTGAGAATAGTTGGGAACTGAGGCTGAAGCTGCAGAGACATAACCTGTCAGTATGACGTCAGCATGAAACTAGAGCTACGGAAAACAATTACTAAATATTGGATTAATACAAGAAGACTATGTGAAAAGGAAATTATAATAAAAACTATTTAATATAATTGAGTGCTGTTACTCCGTACACTTGTTATCTACCTCAGCTCAATATTTTCTAGGCTGGCAATAACATATTTTAGAGCTGGAGAGGCTCTTAAAGGTCATCTAGTCCAGTGGAATTCAACCTTTCTTTGAAAGACACTCATCTGAAAGACAGCACTCACATGCAGGGCACATCCCAAGATGAAGGTGCTGAGGGCTAAAGAGACTAACTCAAGGTTTTACAGTTAATTATTAGTAGAGTGAGGGATCTGACTCAGCTGTTCTAAATCCTAGCTCAAATGATTGAATATATGTTTGGTGAGGGATCGCAGGAGAAGACAATGTCTCCAGGATCATACTGCTAAAATGGATACTGGGAATATTTATTGACTATTATGTCTCCAGTGTTGTAATAATGCATAGCACAGATATAATTCCAATCTTCATACTTCCTTTATCTAGCAAAGGAGAGAAACGGGGCAGTTGCAATACACTTGTATAGGGCATTCTCAGGCCATGAAGAACAGGTGCCAAATCTGGACTTTGGGAAGGTTTCCCAGATGGTCTTTGAAAAATGGGTAAGAATTGGTCAAATGAGGAGTTGGAGGAAGATGAGTCCAGCCAGACCTGAAGAAGAAAGAGTGCTGTATAGGGGAACAACTGTTTGACTTGAATGCAGAGTACATGTAATTGGAAGTGAGAGGGTAAAGCAGGAGGGTAGACAGGGGCCAGGTACTGAAGAGCTTTCCATGCAATATTAAAGAGTTTGAACTATATCTGGAGGATCTTGGAAGTTTTTAACAATATACTGATATTTATCAGATTTAAATTACAGCAAGCTCACCTAGTCTGCAGTGAGAAGGGACTCTTGACAAGGAAACCAATGAAAGAGGATATAGCCATAATCCATGTGAACAGGGAAGTACCTCTTAGTTCTGGAAAGTCCATGTAGATGGAGAGGAATGAATAGATTTGAGATGTTTAAGAGGCTAAGTGGTAAGTATCCTAACAATTAAGTGTGGGAGGTGAGAAAGAAATATGTGAAAATCAAAGTGTTTTGGACTGAATTGTGTCCCGCCTAAAATCTATATATTGAAACCCAAGGCCCCAGCATGACTGTATTTGGAGATAGGGACTTTATGGATATAACTACAGTTAAATGAGGTTATAAGGATGAGTTACAAATCCTTTAGAACTGGTACCTTTATAACAAGAAGAAAGGACATAAGAGCTCTCTCTCTTGCTCTCTCCATGCACACCCAGAAGAAAGGCCATGTGAGACACAGAGAGAAGGTGGCTATCTACAAGCCACGTAAAGAGCTCTCATCAGGAACCAAATTGGCCAGCACCTTGATCTGGGACTTCTAGCTTCCAGATCTTTAAGAAAATTAATTTCTTTTGTTTAAGCCATCTAGTTTATGGTATTTTGTTATGGCAGCCCAAACTGACTAATATACTAACCTCTACAGTTTGTCACTCCTCTCATCCCTCGTATTACATAATAGTGACATTTACTAACTTTGGAAATATTGGAAGGGGAGTTTTAGCTGTGATTCTTAGAGGAGGAATCTCCCAAGGACTTAGAGATTTAAGAGAAAAATCCTGAAAGTATAGAGTCACAGAAGTCAATGAAGATGTCTTCAAGAAGGGAGTGGTCAAGTGTCAAATGCAGTGGAAAGGACAAGAAAATTAAGGACTAAGACAGTGTTCATTGGTTTTATCCATAGGAAGCTTGCATGAGAATGATTTAAGAGCTCAGGAGGCTGAGTGTCTTGTCAAGAGAATGCTCCACTCTAACATCCTGTTGCAGGAGCATAATTGAATGATGGCTTCAGCCATTGTCCTTCTGGTTTTACCAGCATTGGGACAGAGTCCATATTTCCCATTAGCTACTTAAGGCTAATGACTGAGCACAGTGGGAGTATAATGCAGATCCGTTTCTGAGAGACTTGGCATTCCTTAACTGAGCAACTCTGGTTCAAGGTGTCTCCACTGGCCAGGCTGAAACTATCCTAGATCTATGCTACAGTCTGAGTCTCTTCTTAACCAATCCTCCTTCCTGCATGGCTCAGGAAGGGCTCATATCAGCCTGTCTGAAGACTCTCCCCACTTTCTATGCTCCCTCCCCTTTCTCCTTTACAGGTATTTCCCCCAAGAAATCTCTTCTTGCACATTTAATTTTGTCCTGGTATCTACTCCTCTGAAAATGCAAACTGACAATTAGGAATCAATAAGAGGTAAAAACTGGACCAATGATCGTGCAAATGACATTTTCCAGAAATGTGGCTACTGGGAAGGATTAAGCATTAAATGGGTAGAGAAGGTTCACTGAGAAGTCCGAAAGGGTAGAATCTAGAAGCCAACAAGAAAGTAGCCTTAAATAAAGGACACCACTTCTATTTTCACACAGTGGAGGAGGTGAAGGGGATAAAGATGCAATGATCTTGTAGGTTTAGTGGCAGGATCTTAAGACAGTTTTTATTTTCTGGCTCCTTTGTATTCTGTGAACTAGGAGATAAAGTCTCCCTTGAGAGCAAAGGGCATGTTTAGGGGTTTAAGGAAGGATGTCTGAAATAGACACTGTTGTCCCTGCAATGTAGAGAATTGGAGAGAGAGCAAACTAAGGAAACACAGCTGGACTTCTGGGCAGGTTCAAGGGCCAAGGTGAATTTGGTTGAGTGCTTTTATCTTTTTAGATGAACTCAATAATTCTTTTATTGAGTGAGAAAAGGCTGAGAGTTGAATTTCAATTTCCCTGTTTTCAGACAATGCTTCCAACTACATACATCCCTGTCACTGTTTTCTACTGTTTGGGCAACTTGAATGAAAGTGTTTCTGAGAGTTTGAATCACAATGGCAGTTGTTTCAAGATTCCTGGTTCTTTAAGGAACCTGACAGAGCGTAGCAGTACTAGAGAGACTACTTGACTTTAGTATGAATAGTGGTACCTGACTTCTAGTCCTTAACTAATAAAAATCAAAATGCTGAAACAATAAAAAGATTATCCTTAATATCTTCTCACCTCTCCTTTGCATACCTTTTCTGAGGCATTTCAAGTCTTCCTGATGGACTACTCATGTAGCACCTACCATCTGGTCCCATCACTTATAAATAATGGAAAACACAAAGGGAACCCACGAGGGATGTTATTTCACCTTATTGGTAGCCTGAAAATACATCATCATGCTTGCAATTATAGTTTCATAACGCGACAAAGGAATGGAGAAGAGAAATGAATGTATGAAATATCCTATAACAAGGAAAAGCAATCATGAACAAACTGATGATAAGAATCAGAGATAACTGAGTTTTATTTCTTAAGATAGAAATTAAAGGATCTAGTTAGCTGTGAAATTGACACTGGCTATTGCTATATGCACACAGAAAAAGTGAATATCAATTTCTTCATTGTATTTGTCAAATCCCATTGGCAAATTTTTAGTAGATTGGCATGTAAATAGAGAATTTGAGTATAAATGTATTTCTTACTGTTAATTATACATATCATTTGTTGAAAATTCCATCACCTGAAGGCACAATCAAATATGAACAACAGAGACTTTGACCTGACCCTACCATAAAAAAGAATGGATAAGGTGTTCCAAAATTAAATAACATAGAAAATCATAGCCATTAGGCGATAAATCGATCTTTAAACTTGTTTACTAGATTCCAGAGACATGAGGTAAAAACTATCCTGCATAATGAAGTTTTAATAACCATGAGTAAGTAATCTTTCTATATTTTATCTTCCTTTTTTTTGTATGACAAACATTTATTGGTTGCTACCACATTTATGAAAGCCTCCTATAGACTGTAAGGAATTTAAGATAACATAAATTCATACTTTCTTTTTTGGAGAAAATGTATATTTGTGAGTAAACAGAGGATTTAAGACTACTATTATATACCATATGAGATCCTCATAAAAATGTTAGAGGAAAAATGCATTCTCTTCATGAACAACATTTTCTTCAGCCTACCTTTCCATGAAAATGATGAAGATGCCTTTACTTTTCAATTTTTAACAAAAGAGGTGCACAGTTTTTTTAATTTTTAATTTTAACAAATTCTGGTCTACTCACTGTACCAATAGGGGGAACTGGAATTAGGCATAATTTTTCAGGATTGATTGAATTTGTGTGTGTGTGCATGTGTGTGTGCATGTATAATGTCAAGAGAGTAAAATATATGAGAAATGTTTTAGAAAGAAATTTTCAAGGTAAAAACCAAGTTTATCCTAATTGCACAACCTATCACTATCTACAGTACTTCACAAGGTACTGCTTGGAGATAGATATTCATGTGTTTGAGGTACCATAAGAGCATTAAGACTTTCTGAGTAATTTGAAAAAAAAAAAAAAAAGTCAAAGAAATACTTAAGGTTTAATATAGGTTCTGTTGAAAGCATATTTTACTTCTTAATCAATAATCCATGAATTGGATACATGTGAACTTTTAATTAACTAAGGCATCATTTTCAGATTATTCCATTTAAATAATTTATCCAATAATTTGTAATAATTTTTTATTTAAAAAAAGAGAAAAATGTATTTAATATCATGCCACAATTTCTGCAAATTGTGTTTTCAGATGGTAAATTGATATTTAATTTTAAAGGCTTAGTATTTTGTAAATATCAGACATTTTAATAATAACAAGGATGATGTCTTTTAGGTTTTTACTTCAAATTCTCAAAAATAGTTATAACTACCAACTTTTAAATTTTACATTTAAAGCATGCAGATTGATGGCAGTTTTGAATAGCAAACAGAAAACTTAGAAAATCATAAGCTAGCTTTTATACTCATGCCTAAATTTATGTAACTTATTTAACTTTTATAGGCTTCGTTTTGATTCCTGTGATCCTTGACACATCTAATGTTGTTCGTTATGAGTAGGTTCAGCATTTCTATATCTTCCCTAATACATGAACTAATTCAGTTTGCCGTCAAATTTAATAAAATTATGAAGAAATAACATAGACACTGTCTCAAGCACATCACTAAGTAGTTAAAGTGGAGGTCTCGCCATTGTAGGCCTATATGCTAAGGGAATTTTTATGTTTTTATTCTCTTTATAGCAGCTTTGCCATTATGATAAAAACAAAAAAGGTTGATTCTGAGTAGTAAGGCAATGTATTCTCTAGTGATCTCTTGATAAGTCAGTTTCTCCTTTGGACTCTGGCACCCTGTGATTTTTACTTTCTTTCAAAGACCATATTTATTGGGACTGTGTTTTGTTTGTTTGTTTGTTTTTGAAACTCAGTCAAGCTTCATGAGGAAATAGCCTAAGAAATCATTCTCAAACTCAGATTCACACTATTTTTAAATCGGACTTGAGAGTGACAGGCAAGCTACTTGCAGGGACAGTCTCAGCGGAGGAGGAAGTGCCTGGGGCCCTAGCAGCTGAATGCCCCAGGCAATGTGTAAAGCCGGAACTGCTCTCTGAACCAGGGAAGGCACCTCGCTGGAGAGATTTGCTTGTTGGAGTTTTTTTTTTTTCTTTCTGCTTTTGAATCAAGATGGAGAAATCATTTTGCTCTGACATTATAAAAAAAGGAGTCAGGCAAGACTTAACTCATGAGATGTATATTCTCTTCTCAGTGTGTGCCTGTAACTCCCACTGACAGTGATGGCAGTTATGCAGATGCATGCAGAAGAAAATAGACTCTTTTTAACATTAAACATCAAATTTGGGTCTCCCCAGAGAAAGCTGGTCAGTGGAGTGGCTGTGAATGATGCATTTTCACGGAATGTTTTAGTCATAAATCAATCCTGAATCATACTAGAGTCCTTTGCTGCTCTTCTGAGATCCTAGTGTATCATGCACACACTGACTCTATTTCAGACTGAGCTTAAATTCATTTACCAAAATAAGGTTCAAATAATTAAATGTGACTTTTATAATTGTTTTCCTCTGAAGATCCAGAGCCTAATCTGGCTGTGGTTAATAGTTTTAATTTGACTTATAATACAGTGTCAGTGTATTTAGTTGAAATTAGTTTTCTATTTCTCTCCTTTTTGTAAGCGCTGCCTGTTTACTTAACAATATTTGGCTTTGCCTAATGATATGTACAGAAGACAGTGCTAAGTGGAACATCAGCTGTTTACATCAGCTCTAACAATTAATGCATGTTAATTTTTAATTACACTGATTGTACTAGAGGCAGAATGTATGTTTCTTCACAGAACAGATGTACTAGTCAGCTTGGCTGGTGAACATGCATATCGATCAGATGTTGATGCTGCCAGCAATTCAGCAAAGTCTGCTAAGAGTGTCGGCTTCTAATGTACTTAAAGTTTATGGCTTAGAGTCCTGGTGGAGGCAGTACAGCTCGATGTTACATCCTCTAATGTTTACAGATAATCACAATATGTCTGTTTTGTGGTTAGCTCTACAGTGTACGATCAGAAGATTGAATAGGTATGAGGTGATCTAAAGGTGTCTTTGCTTGTGGACTGCTTTCTCCATTCTTATTTTGAGGCAGAGTCTTTCAAGATTTTATTTTGCCATTAAGAATTTTTTTTTTTTAATTCATGGTGGTTGTGTTAATATTAGGTGTCTGACATGGATGACCACTGTCATTACAAGGAGAAATTGAAAAGATAATGTAGTTACTTGTAAAGAAATCTGTCTCTATTGAGTCCTATCACCAGAGCTAGTTGGAAAATATATAGAAAATGCCAAGTAGTAAGGTAGCAGACCGCAGACGGGCCTTCAGTCAATTGTCAATTAAGAAGCAGTTATTGAATATTTCAATGTGCTGAGCATTTCACTAAGCACTATAGGTTGCCTAGCTGTGAGGGATAGAAAGAAATCTCAAAGTCCTTTGCCCCTAGGGGACTCAGACTCTTACTGGAGAAATAATACTCGCAGACAGAAAACAATTAAAGAACAGTTATATACTGTGGTTGGTAATACATAGTTGATAATGTGTACATTCTTTTCAATAAAAAGCATGGAGAAAATGCTTTATGATAGAGTTGAACTAGAGTAGAACTGGAGTTGTTTACCTCCAAAATATGGTTTGACTATATAGGTATTAAGCAATTGTTTTTTAACTAGATTTATCCAAATCTTCTACACTATTTTACAGATAAGAACATCAAATAAAAATGTTTTCTTTTAGCATATTCCCAGCTACTTCTCTCTAAAATATTTCCAAAGGAATTCCTTGGGTCTCTTTTCACTTATGGGTAAAGAATGATTAGGTAGGAATAAACCAACCTAAGAAGGCAAAAGACCTATACTTGGAAAACTGTAAGACACTGATGAAAGAAGCTGAAGAGTTTACAAACAAATGGAAAGATATACCATGTTCTTAGATTGGAAGAATCTATTATTAAAATGACCATACTATCCAAGGCAATCTATAGATCCAATGCAATCCCTATCAAAATACCAATGGCATTTTTCAAAAAACTAGGCCAAAAAATTTTACAATTAGTATGGAAACACAAAAGATGCCAAATAGCCAAAGCGATCTTGAGAAAGAAGAAAAGAGCTGGAGGAATCACACTCCCTGACTGGAAACTATACTGCAAACTATACTACAAGCTAAACTATGCTATTACTACAGTAATCAAAACAGTTTGGTACTGACACCAAACCAGACATATAGATCAGTGAACCAGGATAGAAAGCCCAGAACTAAATGCATGCACTTATGGTCAGTTAATCTACGACAAAGGAGACAAGAATATACAATGGAGAAAAGACAGTCTCTTCAATAAGTGATGCTGGGAAAACTAGACAGCTACATGTAAAAGAACGAAATTAGAACATTCTCTAACCCATATACAAAAATAAACTCAAAATGGATTAAAGACCTAAATGTAAGACCAAATACTATAAAACTCCTAGAGGAAAACAAAGGCAGAACACTCTTTAACATAAATTGCAGCAATATTTTTTTCAAACTGTCTCCAAAAGCAAAGGATATAAAAGCAAAAATAAACAAATGAGACCTAATTAAACTTAAAAGCTTTTGCACAGCAAAGGAAACCTTCAACAAAACAAAAAGAAAACCTACTGGATGGGAGAAAATACTGCAAATGATAAGACCAATAAGGGCTTAATATTCAACATATATAAAACAGATCATATAACTCGACATCAAAAAAGCAAACAGTCCAATTCAAAAATGGGCAGAAGAAATGAATAGATATTTTTCCAAAGAGGAGATGAATATGGCCAATAGGCACTCGAAAAGATGCTCAACATTGCTAACCATCAGGGAAATGCAAATCAAAACCACAATGAGATATCACCTCACATCTGTCAGAATGGCTATCATCAAAAAGAACACAAATAATAAATGTTGGCGAGGATATGGAGAAAAGGGAACCCTCATACACTGTTGGTGAGAATGTAAATCGGTGCAGCCACTGTAGAAAATAGTATGGAGGTTTCTCAAAAAACTAAAAATAGAAGTACCTACCCAGTCATAAAAAGGAACAAAATTGAGTTATTTGTAATGAGGTGGATGTACCTAGACTCTGTCATACAGCGTGAAGTAAGTCAGAAAGAGAAAAACAAATACTGTATGCTAACACATATATATGGAATCTAAAAAACGGTACTGATGAACATAGTGGTAAGGCAGGAATAAAGACGCAGATGTAGAGAACAGACTTGAGGACACAGGGAGGAAGGGGAAGCTGGGACGAAGTGAGAGAGTAGCACTGACATATATACACTACCAAATGTAAAATGGATGGCTAGTGGGAAGCAGCTGCATAGCACAGGGAGATCAGCTCAATGCTTTGTGACAACCTAGAGGGGTGGGATAGGGAGGATGAGAGGGAGACTCAAGAGGGAAGGAGATGGGGATATATGTATACTTATAGCCGATTCACTTTTTTGTACAACAGAAACTGTACAACAGAAACTAACACAACATTGTAAAGCAGTTATACTCTGATAAAGATATAAAAAAAAATAGAAGCACCGTGTGACCCAGCAATCCTACTCCTGGGTATGTATCTGAAAAAAACAAAAACACTAATTTGAAAAGATATATGCACCCCAATGTTCATAGCTACATTATTTACAATTGCCAAGATATGGAAGCAACTTAATTGTCCATCAACTGATGAATGGATAAAGAAGATGTGGTATATGTACACAATATAATGCTACTCACCCATAAAAAAGGGGGAAATTTTGCCTTTTGCAGCAATATGGATAAACTTGGAGGGAATTATGCTAAGTGAAAGAAGTCAGACAGAGAAAGACAAATACTCTATGTTTTCAATTATATATGGAATCTAAAAAAATACAAAAACTAGTGGATATAACAAAAAAGTAGACTCACAGATACAGAGAACAAGCTAGCAGTTACCAGTGGAGAGAGGGAAGGGGGATGGGACAATATAGGAGTAGGGGACTTAGAGGTACAAACTATTAGGTATAAAATAAGCTACAAGGATATATAACACAGGGAATACACCCAATATTTTATAATAATTATAAATGGAGTATATAACCTTTAAATATTGTGGATCACTATATTGTACATCTGTAACTTATATAATATTATACAGAAACTATACTTTAATAAAAAAATGAAGGTGAAATAAAGGCATCCCTAGATATTAAAAAAAATACATAAAAAATACTTAAGAGAATCTGTTGCTAGAAGACTTACTTTATAAAAAACATTAAAGGAAGTTTTCAAGCTAAAGGTAAGTGACTTCATACAGTAATTCAAATCAGTATAAAACAAATCCAGTAAATACAATTTTATAATTATAAAAGACAGTATAGATGCATATTTCTTCTACTTTCTTTCCTTACAGATTTTTAAAGAAATTGTTTATATATTTATAAACATATATATATAGTTATATCTATATGATATAGACATATGCAGTCATCCCTTGGTATCCTTAGGGATTGTTTTAAGGACCCCCTGTGGATTCTGAAATTCACAGATGCTCAAATCCCTTATAGTTGGCCCTCCATGTCTGTGAGTTCTACATCCATGGATATGGAGGACGGACTGTATATTTATTGAAAAAAATCCATGCATAGGTGGGCCCACATAGTTTAAACCCATGTTGTTCAAGGGTCAACTATAATATATTTGCCAATAACAGCACAGACAGGTGGGTAGATGCAAAGCTGTATTAGGTCAATGAAATGACTACAGATGGAACCTTAAATCAATAAGAATAAATGAAGAGACTTAGAAATGATAAGTGAGAAGGTTAATATACAAATGTTATAAATACACATTTGCTCACATTTTTAGCTTCTTTAAAATGCATAAATTATATAAAATAATTTCCATGATGCATTGTTGGATTTATAGCAATTATAGATATAATATGTAGGATAATAATACCACAAAAAAAAGAAGTGAAAAGAGAATTGGACTATATAGGAATAATGCTTCCATATCTTACTGGAATTGTTGGCATAATATGAAGATGTTTCTTATGAGTCAGTATGTATATGGTAAGCCTGACATCAACCACAGAAGAAATAACTCATAAAATAGAATAAAAGATTAAAGAAATTAGAACACTCCATTAGAAAATATTTACTTAATGTTAAAGAAAGCAGTAAAGGAAGAATAAAGGGGAAATACATTAGAGATATAGAAAACAAAAAGTAAAATGGCAGGGCTTCCCTGGTGGCGCAGTGGTTGAGAGTCCGCCTGCTGATGCAGGGGACGCAGGTTTGTGCCCCGGTCAGGGAAGATCCCACATGCCGTGGAGTGGCTGGGCCCGTGAGCCATGACCGCGGAGCCTGTGCGTCCGGAGCCTGTGCTCCGCAATGGGAGAGGCCACAACAGTGAGAGGCCCGCGTACTGCAAAAAAAAAAAAAAAAAGTAAAATGGAAAATGTAAATTCAACTATATCAGTAATAACATTAAATATGAATAGATTCCAATCATAAGTCAGATATTGTCAGATAGGATGAAAAAAGACCCATCTATATTCTGTCTATAGGACACATAATTTAGAGTCAAAAGTAAAAATAGTTTATGAAAACAAAGTATGAAAAAAGATATAGTATGCAAATAGCAACCATAAGAAAGTTGGAGTGGCTATACTAATTATAGACAAGATAAACTTTAAATAAAAAATATTACTAGACATAAATGGGGACATTTATAATAATAAAAGGATCAAGCCATCACGAAGATATGACAGTTATACACTTATATCTGCCTAACAACAGAGTACAAAAATACAATGAAAAGAAAATGACAGAAATGAAGGGAAAAATAGACAATGTAACAGTAATAGTCAGAGATTTAATACCCCACTCTTCAAAATGGATAGACCAAAGAGGAAGAAGATCAATAAGAAAATAGAAGACTTGCACAGCATTTTAAGCAAAGTAGACCTAACAGATATCTATAGGACACTCCACCCCAAAACAGCAGAATATACACTCTTCTCAAGTGCACAAGGAACATTCTCCCTGATAGATAATATGTGAGGCCACAAAAATCTAATAAATTGAAAGGAATATAAATAATATAAGGTAAGTTTTCTGACTACAATGGAACGAAACTAGAAATAACACAAAGAAATTTGAGAAACTCACATACATGTGGAAATTAAACAACACAGTCCTAAATGCCCAAAGGGTCAAAGAAGAAATCAAAAGGGAAGTTAGAAAATATTTGAGATGAATGAAAATGAAGACACAATATACCAAAATATATGGGATATAGCTAAAGCAGTGACTAGAGGTAAATTTATAGCTGTAAATGACTAAAACAAAAAAAGAAGAATGCTCTCAAATCAATAGACTTATTTTCCACATTAAAACACTGAAAAAAGAAGAGGAAACTAAACCTAAAGTAAGCAGGAGAAAGAAAATAATAAAGTTTGGTATGGAAATTAATAAAATCGAAAATTTTAAAAAATAGGAAAAAATCAATGAAACCAAATCAGTTTTTTTAAAAAAAGATTTAAACATTGGCAAATCTTTAGCTAGGTTGACCGAGAAGAGATAAGATTCAAACTACTAGAATCAGAAGTGAAAGAGGGAACAATACTAATGCCTTTACAGATAAAAATAGTTATGAGATACTATAAATTGTGTGCTAATAAATTTGATAACTTAAATGAACTGGCCAAATTCCTAAAAACAAACAAATACTGAAACTGACTCAAAAAGAAATAGAAAATTTCAACATATGTATATCAAGTAAGAAGATAGATGTGATAATTAAAAATTTTACCACAAAGAAAACCCCAGGCCAAAATCATTAGAGAAATGCAAATCAAAACTACAATGAGATATCATCTCACACCAGTCAGAATGGCCATCATCAAAAAATCTAGAAACAATAAATGCTGGAGAGGGTGTGGAGAAAAGGGAACACTCTTGCACTGCTGGTAGGAATGTGAATTGGTTCAGCCACTATGGAGAACAGTATGGAGGTTCCTTAAAAAACTACAAACAGAACTACCATATGACCCAGCAATCCCACTACTGGGCATATACCCTGAGAAAACCAAAATCCAAAAAGAGTCATGTACCAAAATGTTCATTGCAGCTCTATTTACAATAGCCCGGAGATGGAAACATCCTAAGTGCCCATCATCGGATGAATGGATAAAGAAGATGTGGCACATATATACAATGGAATATTACTCAGCCATAAAAAGAAACGAAATTGAGCTATTTGTAATGAGGTGGATGGACCTAGAGTCTGTCATACAGAGTGAAGTAAGTCAGAAAGAAAAAGACAAATACCGTATGCTAACACATATATATGGAATTTAAGAAGAAAAAAAAAATGTCATGAAGAACCCAGGGGTAAGACAGGAATAAAGACACAGACCTACTGGAGAACGGACTTGGGGATATGGGGAGAGGGAAGGGTGAGCTGTGACAGGGCGAGAGAGAGTCATGGACATATACACACTAACAAACGTAAGGTAGATAGCTAGTGGGAAGCAGCCGCATGGCACAGGGATATCGGCTTGGTGCTTTGTGACCGCCTGGAGGGGTAGGATAGGGAGGGTGGGAGGGAGGGAGACGCAAGAGGGAAGAGATATGGGAACATATGTATATGTATAACTGATTCACTTTGTTATAAAGCAGAAACTAACACACCATTGTAAAGCAATTATACCCCAATAAAGATGTTAAAAAAAAAAAAAGAAAACCCCAGGCCCAGATGGCTTCACAGGTGGATTATACCAACCATTTAAAGAATAATTAATTTCAGTGCTTCATAAGCTCTTCACAAAACAGAATAGGAGAGAACACTTCCCATCTTTCTCTGAGGCCAGTATTACCCTGATACCAAAACCAGACAAATACGCCAGAAGAACAGAAGACTACAGCCTAATATCTCTTATGAATATGAATGCAAAATTCCACAACAAAATACTAGCAAGACAAATCAGCAACATATAAAAAGTATTATACACCATGATGAAGTGAGATTTATCTCAGGAATGTAAGCTTAGCTTAATATCTGAAAATCAATGTAATAGTATACCATATCAGTAGAATAAAAAAATAAAAAACACATGTTTATCTTAATAGACATAGCATGCAAAAAAATGCAGAGAAAGCATTTGACAAAATCAGACACTCTTTCTTAATAAAAACATTCAACAAACTTGGAAGAAAAGAGAACTTAACCTGATGAAGGGTAGGTACAAAACCCACAGCTTGCATCATACATAATAGTGAGACTGAATACTTTCCTCCTAAGATCAATAAGACAAAGACAATGTCTATTTCCCTTACTTCTAGTCAACATTGTATTAGAGATTCTAGCCAGGGTAATTAGGCAAAGGAAAGAAAATAAAAAGCATATATGTTGAAAATAAGAAATAAAACTATTGCTATTCACAGATGACATGATCTGTTTATAGATAATCCTAAAGAATCACTGAAATCTATTAATTTTTAATGAGTTCAGCAAATTATTAGGATTCAAGATGAATATATGTAAAATCAATTGTATTTCTGAGTACTTCCAATGAATAATTTGGAAATAAAATTAAGAAAACATTTTCATTTACCATTGCATCAAAAAGAATCAAATGCATAAGGATACATATAACAAAAGTAGCGCAAATTTTATACTCTGAAAACTGCAAGAAACAAAAGGAGATTTACATGAATGGAAAAACGTCCCATGTTCATGGATTGGAAGACTTGACATTGTTGAGATGGCAGTACTCCCCAAACTGATCTACAGATTCATGGCAATCCTATAGAATCCCAGCTGGGTTCTTTTTAGAAATTAGCAAACTGTACTTAAAATTCATATGAAATTGCAAAGGACTCAGAATAGGCAAAACAACTTGAAAAATAAGCACAAAATTTGAATACTCAAAAATTACTACAAAGCAACAGTAATTGAGACACTGTGATACTCACATAAGGATAGACATATAGGTCAATGAAATAGACTTGAGAATAGAGAAATAAATCCATATATTTATGGCCTACTGATTTTGACAAGGAGGCTAAGACCATTTAATGGGGAAAGAATTGTGTTTTCAACAAATGGTACGGGAAACTGGATAATGATGTACAAAAAATGAAATTGGACTTTTCTCATACCATATACAAAAAGTAACTCAAAATTTTTGAAAGACATGGCCTAAATACTAGAGCCAAATATATAAACGTCTTGGAAGAACTATATAGGTAACTCTGGATGACTTTATATTTGGCAATAAATTCTTATTTATGACAACAAAATATGAATAGCAAAAGGAAAAAATAGATAAATTGGATTTCATCAAAATTAAAATCTTTTATGCTTCAAATGACACCAAATGCCTCAACTGTTTCATTCTTGTTTGTAGTGTCTGTCCTCAAGATTCTGTCAGTCTGAATATTTGGATGCACAGACAATTGGACATAACACAAAGTGTAATGAAGTAAATGCTCTCACAGAGAATCAAAGAAGCTCATAAACAGAGGATGAGGAAACACAAAATACTGCTTGGAGGAGGGATTCTGCTTGGGGGGTTGTCGTAATGGCCATGAAACAACTCTGAAGCATAAGTAACATTTCAAAAATATAATTTTATCTGGCAGTTATTTTCTGTCTTTCCAGTTTAGAATGATACAGAAAATTAATTATCATAAGGAGCTTAATAGAAGGTAGTTAGTTGTAGCTAATGTCAGAGAATAATTTTACTGTATTTAATCTTAAAATATAATAAATATATTAAAAAGTAATAGTAATAATTAGAATAGCATTGTACTGGAACAAAGATCAAGAGACAGATCAGTGAATTCATCACCCAGAAATATGTTCAAGTACAGGTGAGAATAGAGCATCTCTTATCAGTGGGGAAAAGACAAATTTGTAAATGAAAGGATGATAGAATAAAAGCATTTGAGCAAAAAGAAGTTTAAGCTGGATCTCTAATTATCATTTATGAAATAAATTCTTGGTGGATAAAAGGTCTAAATATAAAACACTCAATCCAAACAGTACTTGGAAAAACATAGGTAAGTGTGGGAAAAGAATAGAAATACTGTTTTATCTTTTATTGTAAAATGTATTGGACTTTTTATTAATTGTTTCTTTTGCTGTGCAGAAGATTTTTAGTTTGATGTAGTCCCACTTGTTGGTTTTTGCTTGCGTTGCTTGTGCTTTTGGTGTCATATCCAAAAAATAACTGTGAAGACCAATGCCAAAGAGATTTGTCCCCATGTTTTCTTCTAGGAGTTTTATGGCATCATATCTTATGTTTAAGTTTTTAATCCATTTCAAGTTAATTTTTATGAGTGGTGTAGAATAGGGGTCCGATTTTATTTTTCTGCATGTAGTTATCCAGTTTTCCCAACACCATTTGTTGAAGAGACTATCCTTTCCCAATTGAGTGTTTGTGGCTCCCTTGTCAAATATTATTTGACCATTTATGTGGGGGTTATTTCTGGCTCTCTACTCTGTTCCATTGTTTTATGTGTTCATTTTCATTCCAGTACCATGCTGTCTTAATTACTATATCTCTGTAGTATAATTTGAAATCAGAAAGTTTGATGCCTCTTTGTTTTTCTTTCTTAGGATTACTTTGGCTACTCAGGGTCTTTTGTGGTTCCATACAAATTTTAGGATTGTATTTTCTATTTCTGTGAAAAAGACCGTTGGAATTTTGATAAGAATTACATTGAATCTATAAATGGCTTTGGGTAGTATGGACATTTTTAACAATAGTAATTCTTCTTACAGAATGGGAGAGAGTATTTGCAAATCATATATTGGATAAGGAATTAATATCTAAAATACATAAGGAACTCATACAACTTGTTAAGAAAAATACCAAATAATCCAATTAAAAAATGGACAAAGAAACTGAGTAGACATTTTTCCAGATAAGCCATCCAAATAGCCAATTCAGGTACATGAAAAGATGTTCAACATTATTAATCATCAGGGAAATACAAATCAAAACCACAATGAGATACCACCTCACACCTATTAGAATGGCCATAATCAAGAAGACAACAACAACAAGTGTTGGTGAGGATGTGGAGAAAAGGGAATCCTTGTTCACTGTTGGGGGGAATGTAAATTCGTTCAGCCACTATGGAAAACAGTATGGAAATTCCTCAGAAAATTAAAAATAGAACTATATGATCCAGCAATTTCACTTCTGGGTATATATCCAAAGGAAATAAAAACAGGATATCAAAGAGATTTGTGCACTCCCTTGTTTATCACAGCATTAATCACAATAGCCAAGATAGGGAAACAGCTTAAGTGTCTGTCAATGGATGAACAGATAAAGGAAATGTGGTATTATATATGCAAGGAATACTCTTCCACCATGAGAAAGAAAGAAATCCTGCCCTTAGTGACAACATGGATAGACCTGGATGGCATTATACTAAGTGAGACATGCCAGACAGAGAAAGTCAAATAATATCTGATATCACTTTGATATATCTGGAATCTGAAAAAGCCAGACTCAGAAACAGACTAAAATCGTGGTTACAAGCTGGGAGGTGGGGGATTGGGAAGATGTTATTACAGGTCACAAATTTTCAACTAAAAGATGAATGAGTTCTGGAGATCTAATGTACAGCATAGTGATTATAGTCAACAATACTTCAAGTTGTTAAGATGCTAGATTGTAAATGTTCTCACCACAAAAAAGGAATGATAATTATGGGAAGTGATAGAGGTGTTAGTAATGCTAGGGTAATAATCATATTGCAATGTATAAATGTATCAAATCAACATGTTGAACACCTTAAATTTATACAAAGTTTTATGTCAATTATATCTCAATAAAAATAAATTAATATAAAAATAAAATGAAATAGATTACACATAAGAGATCTAATTACAAAAAAAATTTTCAACCGAACTTTAGGAAGAAGATATACGTAAATTTTGTCTTTATAATTTTAAAGAAAGTAACTTATAAGCATGTCAAAAAGGCCAAGAAGCTATTATCTCTTGGTCTATTGTGATATCCTCATAAATGTTCTCCGTGCTACAGCCTTCGTTCTCATCCTCTATAGTCTATTCTCTGTAGTGCAGGAAGAATGATCCCTTAAAAGTAAATCAAATACCCTGCTAAAAATCTCCCAGTGGCTTCTCACATCACAGCCTACAAAGTGCTACCTGGTTTGATACCTGCTACCTCTCTGACCTCATCTACTACTACTTACATTTCACTCATTGACTTGGCCTCTGGCCTCTTTGTCACACTTAGCAGGATCCTGTGTCGCTTGCTGTTTCCCTGCTTGGAAGGCCTGTCCCTGTGTGGTTCACTCTTTTACTTCCTTCTGGGGTCTGATTAAATGTCACCCTCTCAAAGAGGCATTTCTCAATTGCCTTACGTAAATGGGCAGCTGCACACCCCTCAACACTTTTTGACTATTTCTCCCCTTATCCTTTGCACAACATAGGAATCACCTTAAAATGTAAGGTGATATGATAAATGATATGGTTTCTGTGTATCTTCCTCATCAGTAAGATTCAGAACATTAAAAGTGATGGTCCGCAGGGTTGGCAAGGGTTGGGGAGAATAGGAACATTTACACAGTCTTGGTGGTCGGGCATGTTGGTAAACTAGGTTAGAAGGCAATTTGGAAATATTTATTAACATTTTAAATGCTCATCTGTTGCACTTTTAGAACTCTTTAGGCTGAAAAACTCACACAAGAATCCAGCATTTACTTACGACCATTTTATTCCTTGACATAGTGGAAAGATGGAACCAACTTGAAGGTCCTAATGATACATCCATTCCCTGAAACAGCACACTGGCATATTTATTCAGGTCTCTGTTCACATTTTCGCTCCTGCCTCCTTGATCACCCTCTCTAATGTATGCTCCACATTTTGTTTTGTCTCCTAACGTGTAAGAAACACTTAAATATTTATTAAAAGGAGTCTATCAAAACTGTTATGAAAAGATAGTCATAGTATGTTGTCAAGAGCACAAAACAAGTCATAGATACCTTCAAGAATATAAACCAATCAGTGAACAATGATTCCTTCAGAAGAGTAGAATAGGGAACTAAGCCCTTTTGCTTTATATCACACTCAACTATTTGCTTTATTTTTTTAACAAGGAGCATGAGTTTATTTGACACTTTAAATTATCCAATAACAACAAAGTGTTGACCTTATCTTTAAAATAGTTGGCAAAATTGTAATTACTGATATCCTTCAACAATTTCAAATTGGGTTTTGTATTTGGGATTATAATTTTATTTCATGACATTTTCTTTCTAGAGAGTGTATGTGAATGAGGGAGGGCATGTGCACACAAGTGCAGTGAGAGTACGTGTGAGCTTGCATACATGTGTATGCATGTGAGGTGTTGCTTCTCTCTCTGTTCCCATTTGAAAGGTATGGGACACTTTGGGTTCAAACACGAAGGAGTTTTGATGCACATAGGGGAAAGGAACACCCTAACTTTTCCATTTATTATTCCTGCAACCATCCTCACCCTCCCATCACAAATGCAGTATTTTTAATTGAGAAAATGAAAGTTGACAGCATGTGTTCAGTATTCCAATAAGGCCCTATTAATTTAAGAAACTGGTATTATAATCCATATTTTCTCCATATTGTTATTCTGTATTTATCTAGCTGAAATTTATGCTGTGCCAACACATTTTGTATTTTAAGACAATTTTAGAATATGAAGGACTTAATGTAAAAATCAGTTCTTTTGCTGTGTCGTGCCAGAAAATTCCAAAGAAGTCAGAACTAGCTGCTCTAAACTTCAGAAGAGATGATTTTAACCCAAACTTGAAAAGCACTCTTGTGTGTAGTGTAAGAAAATAGGCTTTAACTACAACAGAGCTATGTTGTACAGTAATCTGCTATTGAAAAGGAAAAGACTGAAGATTTTTAGGCTGGTAGATTGTAATTACCTAATTGGAATATTAATTCCATTTGTCTTCCTTTGAAGGATGTTTCATCTTTTGTTTAACTCCTTGGTAGTACAACCAATTACTGAAAACAGGATGTGCCTACTTAAAAAAATTCCAATTCCCAGCATTGAGGAGCAAATTCACATTTACTATTAATTGTTTTCATTGAAACTGGGTACCCCAGAAAACCAAAACAGCAAGTGGTAATATTAATAATTTTTAAAACACTCACCATATTGTGCAATAAGTAAAACAGAAAGTATGTTTCAGGGTTTTGGTTTGCTTCCCCAGAACTGAGACTACTAAAAGGGAATGAGTTAGTTGTACTTGTCAGTTCCATTCCATCTTACTTTGTGAAATGTACAGAGTTGGTACAAGCCTCATATATTTACTGGACACTGTTCCACTGAAAATGCTGAAGTCCACATACTCACCCACCCATGTGAGCTACGTCAGCATTACTCAAAGAGACAACTTCTCCCTTTGACTTGTTTCTGTAATGATAACAGTATCCTCGGTATGGAATTCAACACACCTATTGCAGTCAAATGTCAAAGGAGAGAAAAAAGAGGTCACTTCAGCATTTTTGAATAAGGTGTTAAAAAAATTCTTTGAAAAATTATTATCTGATTGAATCAAAGACTAGAAGAGATGGTATCATGCTTTCAATCAGGTCTGTGTTTATATTCTCCTGGACAGTAGAAAATATGCCCAATTATTAACTTATACACAAAAAGATTTCACAGACTCTCCTATGAATTCCAGTGGTCAGATGTACAGGAGACCTGTTATTTACTTAATGTATTTATTGATGTTCCACAGTTCTACAAACTGGCGAGAGAATATTTTACTTTATCATTTCTCTTGGGATGCTGCCATTTTGAAGGAACTAGAGCTGTCTCTGATATTCTATTTTGTGCTTATACCCCCAAACCGACAAAGACTCTTAGAGAATTCTCTTTATAATTTGCCATGCTTTAAGCTTTCATTCTGTGATTCATTAGCCAAACCTTTTCTAAACATTAGAGGATTTAGTTCTTTGTATGTCTTAGGATTGTGTATTTATTTCAACTCTATCTCTTCTTTATAATGAGTGCACATGAATATCTTATATGTGAAACTTCCCATATGTAGGGATGGTGTCTATTATTTATTCTGTATAGAAGCCAGCACAGTTCTTATATACATGTTTTCTGATGATGCTGCTGAAGAGGGAGAGGAAGATGACACCAGATTAAATGTGGCCAAATATTCTCAGAATGAAAGATGCTTGCTTCAGTTTATGCTCCTCTTAGGTTAGATGGGAGAAGCATCAGTTGAAATCATGGTATGCAAGTCATATAGCTGTAGTTGCTAAAAAAGTCAGGGCTTGACTTGGTAACAAAGGCCCTACTTTTTATTTTATTTAATATTTTTTAGATTTATCCTTTATATTTGTCCCGATATCCTGTTTCTGAAATCTGTGTTTTTGATAACTCTCTAAAATTTGTGAAACCTTGAAATTCAAGAAGTATGTCTTCAGATCATTCAAAGGACAAAAATGTGAGTGAGCGATTAATGCAGTAGCACATTTGCTTTCTGAATGTTGCCAGTCCATTCTTCTACATTCATGTTGTGTTATGATTGTTCAGCTGATTATCCACTGAATTGCTTTGGCAATCAGCCCCTGTTATTTCCTTACCAATTGCTCTAACATCAATCAAGATAGTCTAGATTTATGATGTGAAGACAAACAACCCTAAAGTCTCAGTGGCTAGGTCAGTTTTTTTCTGCTGCTTAAAATTTACTTCCAATTCAATAGCTTAAAACGACATACATTTATTATCTCACAGTTTTCATGAATCAGAAGTATGAGCGTAGTTGACCAGAGTTTTTTTGCTCAGAATCTCACAAGGCTGCAAGCTAGATGTTGATCAGGCTGCATTCCTTTCTAGAGATTGGGGTACTCTCCCAAGTTCATGTCATTGTTAGCAGAATTCAGTGCCTGAGATGGTAACACTGAGGGTCCAGCTTTTTTGCTAGGTATTAGCTAGGGAATACCCTTAGGACCTAGAGGCCTCCCAGAGTTGCTTGCTACCGTGTCCTTTCCTCGGGCAGTTCATATCCTAGCAGCTTCCATCTTCTAGGCCTGAAGGAGAGTCACTCCTCTGTGGTCTGTTAAAGCAGAGTCTTTTATATTGTAACAGAGTCCCTTGCCACAAAGCATAACCTATTCAAGGGGTTAATTGTCCCTTCACCTTTGCCATATTCTTTTGGTAAGAAGCAAGTCCTAAATTCTACCTGCACTCAAGGAGAAGGGATTATACAAGGGTGGGACTCATTAGGACTCACTTTAGGATGTGCCTGCCACAGTGGTTTAACAAAACCAAGGGTTTGTTTCTTATGCATGCAAACTCTGCTGCAGTATTGAGTAACTATGCAGGGCAGCTTTCCTCCATGTGGAGACTCAGCCATCCAGGCTGACTCAGTCTTGTGACACTCACATCTCACATCAGATCGTGATCACTACAGCAAGGGAACAGAGTGCCAGAGAGCCTCACACCAAGAGTTAAAATTATCACATACACTTATAATCAATGGGCCAAGACTAGTCACAAGTATTCACTTAAGTGTAAAAGGATGGGATGTTTGACTTTCCCAAATGCCTGAGAGGAGAGAAAACCAGGTATGAGTGAGCAATCATGGTTTCTATCACAGTTATCCTAAGAAATGTTCCTTAAGATTTTTGATAGTGTATATGTGAACTTATTTGACTTGTTACAGACTGAAATGTGTGCCTTCAAAATTCACATGTTGAAGCTCTAACCCCCAATGTGATTATAGGAGCTAGGCTTTTAAAAAGGTAATTGATATTAAATGAGGTCATAAGGGTGGAACTTAATCCAATGACCAAGGTCCTTATAAGAAAATGAAGATAAACCAGGGATACACATGCATAGAGGAAAGACTATGTGAGGACATAGCCAGAAGGTGGCTGTCTGCATGCCAAGGAGAGAGACCTCAGGAGAAACAAAACCTGCTGACACCTTGATCTTGGACTTCCAGCCTCCAGAACTGTGAGAGAGAAATTTCTATTGTTTAAGCCACCTAGTCTGTGGTATTTTGTTATGGCAGTTCTAGCAAATTAATGTAACACAAAAGAAAAAGAAATGTAATTAGCCTAATATTTAAAGCATTATTAACTTACTTTCACCCATTTGCTTATTGATTTGGTAGCCATCCTGTAAATTACATTTGTTTGTTTGTTTGTTTTTAAATTCCAATTCTACAGATCAGGAGGAAGAGACTCTCAAGAGGAAATGTAATTTATGCAAAGTTACCTAGTTAACCAGTGGATCAAACTCAGTACAATGTTTACTTTGTGTTCTGGGGTAATTCAAATTTTCAGTAATGAGTTGTCTCAGGCAAAACTATTTATTTAAGAAGCCTATAAACATTGGCCTTTGGCCATAGAAGAACTAAGCTTGCTACCTTAGGTTTATTAAGACTTGCCCCATGGAAACTTCAATTTAATTGAAAATTCCCATGCAGCATTTATTTTAACAACAGCAGCTTGGGGTTTAACTAAGTTTTCAAATTTTCTGTGGTGTGGAAAACAATATTTGAGGCACCTACTTGTAGCAACAATATTTCCTAGTGCTATTATTAGGGTACACCTGTTAATGGCCAGATTTCTACGAGTGGAATAACCAAACATCTCAGTTTGGGCAGTTTTTGTTAGTAAAACTGTAAATATGGCTGGGGGTGTGAATTCTTCTTCTGCAAAATATGTGATTGTTTAAATAATAAGGAAATACCCCCACCCCCTATAAAGTTTTGGTCTTGTTTAAGTGCACTCTTCCACAATGTGGGCAATCATGAGTTTCCGTGGTACATTTAACATAATTAATATATGTGTTTGTATTGGCAAGAATCTGTCCTCATTCCTGTTTGTTTATCATGCAAATCTTACCTTCCTACCTGTTTCCTTTACTGGCTATTGGCATCTGTCCTTAAAGTATACTTTAGTTCATTGACTAGTCAGTGCATAAAATTTGCTAAAATGCACAGAGCTCATTCATGATCATAAACAATGTTTTTTCTCTATCTCTTTTCCTATTGTCCAAAACAGTTTAATATATTTTGCCTGAAGTCTTTGTTTTAATACGTATATTTAGTGTCACTTGGTTATAGATTTCATGAGATTTTCTGATAGCCTTACAGTGTAACTCTTCCAATCCAAACCACTGCATCCCAATCTTATTTTCTATATTTGAGGTGTGTTTGTTTTGTTTATTAGGATAGAAGTTCATTTTCTATCCCCTGCCACCATCACCACAATGAGCCATTCCAAGTCACTTTGGTGTCTATTCGAAGATTCAATCAGCTGTACCCCGTACCAGAACATCATCTGAGGTCCTGGTCGAGTCTCATGCTACACCCATCAAAACTCCCAGGTTTTGTTTCAGTCTGAGCTGATGACACTCTACAAATTCAGATCCACCTCAGGCTTTCCCCAAAGAGCGCCAGAGAGTGGTTAGCCACTATTTTCCAACTAATTCTATGGAGGTTTATGTGCTGGAGGATTTGCTTTAGGTTAACAGACTGCTGCAGTGTTAATAAAAATATACGCAAAACTGCACACACAGTCTTTTTTTTCTTAAATAAGTGCCCATTAAAAATAACTATATGATAATTAATGAGGAAGGTAGGTAGTACAGTGTAGATGGTTTGTCAATATTGTAGTGAGGTCATTCATCTGTGGAGCAGTGATATTCACCTACTTTCTCCTTTGCTTCAGAGATGTAGAGTTAATATTTCACTTCTGATTTTAGATACTTTCTCAAGCATTATTTTAAATAGGTAAACAGGGACTACTTCCAAGATAAAGAAAGTCCCCGTTCTTTGATGATGAATTCATAATGAAGGGAATCCTCATTCCAAATGGACTTCTGTAAGCCATCATTCCCCTGAAACTAATGTTCCTAAGTATGTGGGGAGAACTAGTTAAGGAATGTTAAATTAAGTTGTAACATACTTAGAAACATGGGCGATGTGTACATGGCACTAGTTTACTTTAAAACACTCCCTAATGACCTTTACAAAAATAATGCGATAGCAATTTAAGATGAATATTTACAGTAGGTGGAAATAGTTCCCAAGTGCTAATTCCCAAACCCTTGTTTGTGAAACGTCCTGATTCTATGATCTGTATTTTTGTTAGGCTTCCTCAGGCAGAGATGGGCAAGATTGCCAAGGTGATATCTTACTTGAGAACAGACAGTACCTGCAGCGCTTAAGTGGGAGGAATCAAGTAGTCCAGGTTACTAAAAAAAAAAAAAAAAAAAAAAAAATACACTTGATTCGTCACATGATAGCACGTGCATTGAAACAACTAGGTACACTTGAAGAAAGCCCGAAAATATGTAAGAGCAAAGAGATTATATCTGTTAAGTGAAAAATCTGCAAATAGTAACACTTGGTACTTTTATATTAAAAGTGCTATTTTTAAAAAATTAGTTGTATTTGTTGATGAATATTGTCTTTGCCGTGGATATCTCTCTATTCAGGTCTTATGTACTTGTAAGTTGTGGGGAAAATATTTTAAATCAAAACTGTAAAATAAGCATAGATAGAGAGCTAACATGAGGATTTTTACTTCATTTACATTCATTACATATTATGAGTTTAATTACCTTCCTCATATAATACTGGTATGATAGAAAGATGCTGAAGAAGGCGTACTTCTGTGATGATTTTATTGATTGTGACTGATGGATGGCATCAACATTTCATAGTGAAGAATCATGGTTTTGTTACATCAGGAAAATTAAATTGGGAGAGTTATTTTCTTTCCCAGTGATAGTGGCAGTTAGAATATTTCACCTGTAATGAGATGTGTGCGTTATGTGCCATCGTGAACCACGGCTCAGCCATTAAATATATGTAAATGAAGAGAAACACAAGAGAGCCCGGGCATAATAACATGCAGAACAGAGAAATGGATCTTGGAAAGTGATTAATTTATTTGATGATGCCTCAAGTGAGGAATTTTAGGTCACAAATGAAGTGACAGAATGACAAATTACCATTTTAAAGAATTTACTGGGCATCATTACTGAACAATTGTCAGGTAGTTTATGGTGGCTGAGGAGATGGTATAAATATAGATCTTTTCCTTATCTGAGATGAATTATTAATCACCTTTTTAAAAATCTTTGTGAGTGATGGTTGGCTATCTGATTGGAAATAATGTGTTCTACAATTTTAACTAAATTCTAATATGATATGTAACAGGAATCTTTACAATTAAAGTCTCAGTGGAGAGTGGTAGGAGGTTTACAGTCAATTGCAGTTTTAATGTGATAGAAGAGGATGAATCCACTAGCATTTTTCAATAGATTTTCTTAGGTATATTATCCCTGCTGTGATGTTATTCAAATGTTTACAGTTTATTTTCATTTGAAAAATGACATTCAGATACTTAAATTGTTTTCCTTGGTTTATTAGTTAATGAAAATGAAATTCTAGTAATTACTAAAGTTTTGCAGCATGCCACATTATTTAAAGTGAAGTGACTGCCTTTGTCAGCGGCATTATAAATATCATCTTCCTGTATTTTGGTCAATTTTTGTTTGTTTTATCTATGTCATGTCCCTTCTCTGTCTATATGTCACTGTGTCTAATACCAGTAAGAACTGGAGTACAGGAGACAAAGCCAGAATTTGAAATAAAGACGTTTTCTCAAGTTTCTTTTTATGTTTGGATAATTAAACACACACTAACCTACTTTGTGCATGGCACTAACAACACCAAAAATAAAAACAAAACTTGACAGTAAGAGGTACACTGAAAAATCTAAACATATTTTATTGTTTTTGTTTTTTTTTATTTTGCGGTACGCGGGCCTCTCACTGTTGTGGCCTCTCCCGTTGCGGAGCACAGGCTCCGGACGCGCAGGCTCAGCGGCCATGGCTCACGGGCCCAGCTGTTCCGCGGCACGTGGGATCTTCCCGGACCGGGGCACGAACCCGTGTCCCCTGCATCGGCAGGCGGACTCTCAACCACTGCGCCACCAGGGAAGCCCTAAACACATTTTAAAATGTCTGTTTGTGTCAGGCTACCTAAAGCAGAGTTTATACATCTGCTCATGTATGATCAGCCTCTTAGATCAAATGTACTCGCTATTACAAAGTTCCTTATACTTTGATCAGGATTAAGGAAAGGGGTTGTTTCTTAAACATTGTATGCTAGTTATCTAACAGAGTGGAAATGTCTAGAGAACTATTTTTAACAAGCTTGTTTCTAAAGCAAGCAAAGAACAGTTGCAATTTTGCCTTTGAGATGGGAAGGACCTAAATGACTAATCTTTCACCTGGAAGAAGGCTTGAGATTTTGCTCCTTTTACATTAATATGTGCACCTCCTCATTTTAATCTTGATTCATTCTGAGAGTATATGAAAATTTTAAATAAGTATTCCCTGTGTTACCCATGACATCTAACATTGCTGAACTGGCAAGAAATTTAAAGTTTGAATATACATGCTACTTTTTAACAAATTTTGTTTTTACTTTTCCCCTCAACCTTGGTAAAATTTTACTGAAACTTTGTCATTAAAAAAAGAATCCAAAAAGAACGTTTGCTGTTAATTTCAGGGTCCAGTCTCTACATGGAGCTGATTTTAAGGACCGTCTTGGCAGTGCTGCTTCTGCGTGGTACATTCCTTTTCCACAAAGCATGCTTCTGTCTCCCCTGCTATATGTGATGGCACCTTTCAGGTCAGTCCACTCCAGCATTTCTCCTTTAGAGACGACCCTCACCTTTCCCTTTTCCTTTATTCTTGGTTGCCACAGAAAATATAAACATGCAAACAAATGAGTGAGGGCATGCTCGTCAGAGGAAAATTCAAATACTGTATGAAAGAATATAGAGAAATTGGACTTGTTTAAGCCAGCACAGTTCAGAGCAATCAAGAATGTATCAGAGGAGAGAATCACTGCTTTATGTGAACTGAGCGCTTCTGCCACACTTTAAATACCTGTCGTCTTCTGCCAGCTTGCATCAGCTGTCAGAGGGAGTCACAAAAAGGAAATGAAGATGCCTTGAACTCTAAAGCATTGAGAGAGCAAAAGAAAGGATTCCTAAGTAGAATAGTGAAGAATAGATTTTAAATGAACAAACAGACATGGAAAAGGAGATGCCTTATGCAGTTAAAAAGACTATGATTTTTGGCTCTTAGCATGATTCAAGAGTGTGCTACAGGAAGAAAAGGAACACTTGATTAACGGAAATGGCAATGAGTGGTCACTGTGCCACGTGTTGGCTATGTCCTTAATAGTCTCAAAAACTGATGAGCAGTTTTGGGCCATAAAAAAACGTCCAGACATTTTTCCCGATTCTACAAATTGAGATTTGTGAGGAATTTTATCATACCAGAATGACTTAATTATGCTCATTTCTTCTTTTTCTGTTGGAGTTGGTTTATTCCAGGACCAGCGCCTCTTCTGCTTTTTCCCTACAAATCCTTGCATTGATATGACATTCCTCATATCAAAAGGAAATCCAGCCACATAAGTTCCAGAAACCTTCTCCCTACTGCCTGTTTCCCCAACATTCTGTTATAAAAATTTTCAAACACGTAGAAAGTAAACATCCATGTATTCACTACCTAGATTCAGTAGATACTTGATATTTCTCTATATTCATTTTATCACATAGCTAACCATCTACCATCCAACCATCTTGTAAATTTGTAATTTTTAAATGTATTTCCAAGTAAATTTCAGACATTACATTTCCCCTAAATAATTCAACATGACTATCATGCCTAGACTTTAATATTTATTTTTGGATTTTTTCCCTTGAAGTAAATTTTACATCCAATGGAATATATACTTGTTGAGTTTCGATAAACACATGCATTTGTATAACCCAACCCCTTATCAAGATATAGGACATTATTCTCACCCCAGAAAATTCCCACATCTCCCTCCCAATCAATACCTTACCTCCACCCACAAAAGAGGAAACTGCTGTTCTTTTTTTTTCCAACAAAAATTAGTTTTGCCTGTTTTAGAACTTCATATAAAATGGAATCATATAGGATATAGTACTTTGTGTCTGGCTTCTTTAACTCTGCACATTTTTTTAGATTCATCCATGTTGTTACATGTATCAGTAGTTTATTTTCATGGATGAGTAATATTATATTTTCTGAATGTACTCCAGTGTACTCATCTCTTCTGCTATTAATGAACAGTTGGGTTATTTCTGATTTGGGGCTATTAGGAATATAGTAGCTATGGACATACTTTTATGAATATACATTTTTATTTCTTTTGGATCAGTATCTATGGGTGGAATTGCTGGCTCACAAAATATATGGTTATTATAAGAAACTGACAGAGTTCATTTCTACAAAATTATTGTGTGTTTTATATTCCCACCAACAATAAATATAAAATTCTAGTTGTTTCACTTTCTTGACAACATCTGATGTTGTCAGTCTTTTTATTTTAGGCTGCTTTGCGTTTTTACTTTTCTAGTTTTCCCCTCCTCTCTTCTATGTCTTCAATCACTCTCTCCAGGATTTTTTTTTTTAATCGACCTTTTGACCAAATGTCTCCTCTAGCTGCCAAATTATTTCTCTACTCTATTTAACAACTAAGCTGCTTCATTTTATCAATGAAACTGCCTTTACTTTATCACTTGAAAATTCCTGACTTTCAGATGCTGGGGTTCCTTAACCCTTAGTGCTGAGTCCTCTTAGTTCTAACTATGCACCTTCTCCCAGGAGAATCATGTTGATTCTCATGCATTTCAAGTCGATCTATATGCAAGCAATTCTCAAGTTTATATCTCTGGCCTGGACTTCCCTGAGTTTCATCTGCCTGCTTTGCATTTCTGCATATCTAAGATTCTGATATCTCAAAGTCATTGTATCTGATTTTGAACTTATGCTGTTCCTCCAGTCTCTGCTAGGATTGTGCATTCCTTTTTCTTCCTGTCTGAGAAAAAAAAATCTAATAATTTTCAAACCCAGTTAAACAATGTAAAAGCTATATTTCAGGAATAATAAAAATAATCTAAAAGGAACACCTAAAATGCCTAATGTCTAAAAAGAAATTAGACAATACGTAGAATGAATTAAAAATCCATGTATCAGTACCTAGTGGATGTAGCTAAATACATCCACTGAAGTGGTGTAGTCATGTAGTGGAAAATGTTCAGCCTTAAGATGCTTATATCACAAAAGAAGAAAGATAAACATGAATGAGTTAAACAATTAAATTCAGACAATAGGAAAGGAGCAAAAGAAAAATCACAGATAAATGAAGGATGGAAAAAATATGGATCAGAAAAGAATAAAATAGAATCAACATAAGAAATAAAACAAGTAGCATGATCAAAAATGTCCAAAAATGTAATATTTGAATAGACTAATAAAATTGTCAGATCTCTAGCAAGCCTTATTGAAATAAAAATAGAAGGTCCAAATAAACAAAATTTCAAACAAGAACTCTAAGAAAGCAGGCATAAATACAACAGACATTAAGATAATAATAAGAAAAAATAATAACATTGATACCAGTAAATTAAAAATGTGAAAGTGTAGCTAACTTGTCATATTTCCAGCAAAATTCAGCCTACTAAAACAAGAAGAAATGGAAAATGTTAGTGATTCTATAACTATTAAAGGTGTTGAAACAGTAATTAAGATGATCACATAAAAAATTACCAAATCCAGGCAGCTTTAAGGGTGATCAAACAAATACTAAGCAATGCCAAACATAGTTAATACCAAGCATAAACAAACTATTCCAAAGACAATAAAACAGAGTATTTTGCAAAAAAAAAATAAATAAAACATAACATAAAAATGTGTGTGGCTTGAATAGCATTGAAAAAAAATCAAACAAAAAACATACAAGAAAGAAAAATTATAGGCCAGTATCAATCATAACAATAGATGCAAAAATTATAAACAAACTATTACAGATGAAATCCGTCAATATATAAAGTATATGAACCATGTAGGATTTATCCCAGGAATTCAAGTTGGATTTAACGTTAGAATAGTTATCAATTTAATTCTCCATTTTAACCACTTAAAAGAAAAAAAAAGGACCTACAATTACAAAAGATGCAGGGAAAAACATGTGGTCAAAGTAAATATCAATTTATCATAAACAAAACAAATAAAATATTAGAAAACAAGGGATAGAATGGAAATTCTTTAATCTGAAAAGTGTATCTATCAAAATCCTTTATCAAATGGCATCCTAATATTGAAATGTTAAACTCATTTCCATTAAAATTGGGAAAAAATAAGAATGCTTGTCTTCATCTATTTCTATTGTAAATTTTGTTTCATTTGAAATCAGCACAATAAGACCAAAAAGTACAAATATCATATCATTATTTGTAGACATGATTGTCTATTATAGACTACTGAAAACAATGCAAACTATTAAAATGAGAGCTTTGTAAATATATATTTATACATATAGCATACATAAATTTTATATATATATCGCATCAATACAAGAAAGAAAGCTGCTATAGCTATATCAGTCAGAATAGACTGGCAAAAAAGCATTATGCAATACTTAAGAATCAATTATAAAAAGAAAGCAACAATCAAAAAAGAGGAAAGTCATGAATAGGCATGTCATACAAGAGAAAATATGAAGAGTTAATAAACATGAAAAGATGTTCAACATTCTAGAAAAATATCCTAGTGAATCCTTGCATATGACACTGGGAGATATATAGAAAATATTCATGACAATACTGCTTATAACAGAAAAACAGAAGGTCATTTTTTTGTCACAAAAGTCACAATGACATGTTTGAATGCAAAAGTAAATTGAAATATATGCATATGATAAAAGGATAGCATGCTGGTAGAACAATATGCCTCTTCATGAAGACTCCTACAAAGATAAGATTTAGTAAATCAGGATACTTCATTCATAATTACTCCATTTATAAAGTTTAACACTCTGTAAAAGTAAACCATATCTATTTATGGATGCATGCATAGGAGGCTAAAATATATATTTATTAAAGTGAATGGTAAACACTAAATTCAGAATAGTGATTATATCAGGGAGAAGTAGGAGGAAAATGCAATTTTATTTTAAACAATGTGCTTTCAATGTACTCTTAATGTTGTAATTCACACACAGGTGTTTTATTACATGAATATTCAGTTCAATATTATTCTTTATATTTATATGAACATTATATACTTTGGTATGCATGAATTATGCATAATAAAATTATTTTTGAAAATAAAAACACTTTGGATGTATTTAGTCTGAAGATAGAAAAAAATCTGATATTATTCTATGTAAAAATGAATGCAAACATATTCTAACTAGATATATTCTTTTAACTCCTATTGAAGACAGAAAATTATACAAACTTAATGAAAATAAAAGCAAAAGGAACAAAAAACCCTGAAATCATGATGCCATGAAACTTTTCCTGTGCACCTAAATTTATTTAGACAATATAGGATTTCCATATCTAATTAAGTTATAATTATATGTAAAAACTGTGAGAAGATTATAAACTAGGTAAAGTCTTAAAAATATAGTCTTGACTATTTTGGGGGCGGGTGGGGCACATCTTAAATTACTATAATGAAATTACCAGTTGAAGTTTGCAGTCTTGGCCTGACGATTGCTAGAATCAGGCTCTGATAGTTGGTACTGGATTGGCAGCCTAAACTTTATTTCACTTTATCTTGTTTGGGACTCCACCTAGATTGGAAGATTTCTTTAAGGAATTCTCTCTGGTTAATCTTCAGTCTCTCTCAGACCATATTCTCTGCTTTCAAATTCACTCTGGTTTGATTATTAAAAATAAATTAAGTGTGGTTTCTGATTTGGAAAGCAAATTGTGGTGATAAGGCTTTATCAACCAGCCAATAAGAAGTTATGGCCACCACATGAGAAAGGAAAACATAGCTTTACCTAGGGCAAGTATGGAAGGAAATTAAATGATATTACAATAAAGGTCACAATATTCTCTAAGTATAATAAATTCTTGGTATGTACTGGGTTTAGAAATTAATTTGCCATGAGAATAGTACACTTTCCAGTCTGAATGACTCTAGGAGTTAAATATTTTTATTGAAATATAATTGATATACAATATTGTTAGTTTCAGGTGTACTACAAAATGACTTGATATTTACGTATATCATGAAATGATCACAAGTCTAGTAGTAATTTGTCCCATATAAAATTATTACAATACTATTGACCATATTCTGTATGCTGTATATTACATCCCTATGATTTGTTTATTATATAACCATTAGTTTGTACCTCTTAATCCCCTTTACCCATCACCCCTCACCCTTCTGGCAACCACATGTTTGTTTTCCATACCTATGAATCAGTTTTCCTTTTGTTTTGTTTGTTTACGTATTTGTTTCATTTTTTAGACTTCAGATATAAGTGAGATCATGTGGTATTTCTTTTTCTCTGCCTGACTTAGTTCACTTAGCACAATACATCCATCCATGTTGTCACAAAATACAAGATTTCATTATTTTAATGGCTTAGTAACATCCCATTGTGTGTATGTGTATATGTATTTCACACCTTCTTTATCCATTCATATATCTGTGGACACTGAGGTTGCTTCCATATCTTGGCTGTTGTAAATAATACTGCACAAACATTGGGTTGCACATGAATTTGCAGGTTAATGTTTTTTGTTTTCCTTGGATAAATAGCCAGAAGTGAAATTGCTGAATTATCATATGGCAGTTCTGTTTTTAATTTTTTGAGGAAACTCCATACTATTTTTCATAGTGGGTGTCCCAATTCACATTCCACCAATAGTGCAAGAGGGTTCCTTTTCTCCACATACTCACCCATACTTGTGCGCTTTCTTTTTGATGATAACCATTCTGACAGGTGTGAAGTGGTATCTCATTTTGGTTTTGATTTGCATTTCCCTGATAATTAATAATGCTGAGCATCTTTTCACATGTCTGACGGCCATCTGTATATCTTCTTTGAAAAAATGTCTCTTTAAGTCCTCTGCACTTTTTAAATTGGGTTGTTTGTTTTTTTGATGCTGAGTTGTATGAGTTCTTTGTATATTTTGTAGATTAAACCCTTATCAGATATATCATTTGCAAATATCTTCACCCATTCAGTAGGCAGTTTTTCTGATTAGTTGAAAGTTTTCTTCACTGTGCAAAAGTTTTTAGTTTGGAGTAGTCCCATTTTGTTTATTTTTGCTTTTGTTTCCCCTGTCTGAGGAGACAGTTGCTAAGACCGATGTCAAAGAACATACTGCCTATGTTTTCTTCTAGGAGTTTTATCATTTCAGGTTTTACATTTAAGTCTTTAAATAATTTTGAGTTTATTTTGTGTATGATATGTGAAAGTAGTCTAGTTTGATTCATTTGCATGTAGCTGTCCTACTTTTCTTCCCAGTTTGGAGTCCTTTAATTTCCTTCTTTTTTTTTTTTTTTTTTTTTTTTTTTTTTTGTCTGATTGCTGTGGCTAGGACTTCCAATACTATGTTGAATAAAAGTGGTGAGAATGGGCATTCTTGACTTTTCCTGATATTGGAGAAAATGCTTTTAACTTCTCAGCATTGATGATGAAATGTTGGTTTGATGTTATTGTAGGTTGGTCATAAATGGCCTTTATTATGTAGAGGTATGTTTCTTCTATACCCACTTTGTTGAGAATTTTGTCATGAATAAATGTAGAATTTTGTCAAGATGTTGTTTTTTGCATTAATTGAGATAATCGTATGATTTTTATTCTTCAGTTTGTTAATGTAGTGTATCACATTGATTTCTGGATATTGAACCATCCTTGCACCCTGAGAATAAATCCCACTTGATCATGATGTTCGGTCCTTTTAGTGTATTGTTGAATTGAGTTAGCTAAAATTTTGTTGTGGATTTCTGCATCAAATTTCATCAGTGATATTGGCCCGTAATTTTCTTTTTTTGTGGTGTCTTTGACTAGTTTTGGTACCAGGTTGATGCTGATCTACTAGAGTGAGTTCAGAGGTATTCCCTCCTCTGCAATTTTTTGGAATAGTTTGAGAAGGATAGGTGTTAATTCTTATAAAAATGTTTAGAAGAATTAACTTGTGAAACTGTCTGGTCTTTGGTATATTCTATTTTTTTTTCATTATGCTGAGTAATTTCTTCAGATATATCTTCCAGTTAATGAATTCTCTCTTCATCTGTGTCCAATTATTGCAATAATTTTTAAATTTCTATTCCCATACTTTTGTATTTAAAAATTCTATTTGGTTCCTCACAAAAGGGCTCTGTGTTTTTATTTTAAGGGTGTGTTCTTATTTCCATGTGCATTATATATATTTTTTATTTCTTTAATCATTTAAAAAAAGACTTTATTAGTTGCATGATCTATGCAGATTTTAAGGATACAGGAGTGAGCTAAAGAGAGTTCTGTCCTTATGGAACTATCATTTTAGTGTAAAATTTGTTTTTATTTCCATGACCTATTGTTATTATGTTCTCTACAAATAGGGGTAGTGGTGATATAAGTCTGTTTCTTTTTGTATATGTTGACTCATTAATGTCACACATTTCTATTTTCTATATTTTGAATAGTAATTTTAAAACTTAATTGTATGTCATCTTAAACATTATCTCTGCCTTTTCATCTCACTTCATGTTCCAGGATAACTGACACTGTCTCAATTGTTGGACAATTTCTCTCAAATTGTAGAGACATTTCAGTCTTGATACAATATTTTAAGATTAATTTATTGGCTTGATTTTTCTGAATAGTAATTTATATTTCATATTCCCAACCCACTTGTTTAAGTTAGGTGTAAGTTAGGATATATATATTTTTAGAATATTTGCTTTTTTCAGAGAATTGCATAAATGCAGTTTTGAATTTTTTAAATAAATGCTAATTTATTACAGAATGTCAAGATGATTATATGGGAATGGTCTCAACACTGTCTAAGCTGCATATTATGAGAACTTAATGTCTCTAGATTGCTTTTGAAGATGGGAGAGTATTATAGACTGAATTGTGTCCACCCCCCCCAATTCGTATGTTGAAGTCCTAACCCCTCAATGTGGCCATATTTAAAGATACTCTTTAAAGGGGTAATTAAGATTAAATGAGGTTACAAGGGCAGGGCCCTAATCTGATAGAGCTGATTTCTTTATATGAAGAGGAATAGACACCAGAGATTTCTTTCTTTCTCCACTTGTGTACAAAGAAGTGGTCATATGTGCACACAGCAAGATGTCAGCTGCCTACAAGCCACGAGAAGAGGTCATGGCATCTTGTCAGCACATTGATGTTAGATTTCCCAGCCTCAAGAACAGTGAGAAATACATTTCCATTGTTTAAGCCACCCAGCCGGTGATATTTTGTTATGGCAGCTCAAGCAGACTAGTATAAAGAGGAAAGAGGGAGGTATTTTAGCTGTTATTGAGTGAAGGAGTATGATTTCCAAATAAAATAATTTCAGTGCAAAGGAGAGGGAAAACACACCAAAATGATTCTTCCTGTTTAATATCTGCATCTAGGAAATAATCAAAAGATTCACTCCAAAATTTCAAAATCTTGAAATGATTTCAGAGAGTGTGAATGAGAGAATCAGCTAAGCATTAGTAATGGATTTCAAGGTATAATGATATTGTAAGTGTAGAATCAAGCCTGTTAGATAAGGGGAGACTTAAAAGCCAATAAGCAATTAAAAAGATGTCCTCATCCTAATCTCAAGCGTCTGTTACCTTACATGGCAAAAGAGATTTTGAAGATGTGTTTAAGTTTATAAACCTTGATATAGGGAGGGTACCCTGGATTATCCAGCTGGACCCAATCTAATCAAATGAGGCCTTAAAATGGAGAATCATTCTCAGCTGTAGTCAGAGAAAAAGATGTGATGACAGAAGTTCTTTGAAGGTGAAGGAAGGGGGTCACGTGCCAGGGAATGGGAATGGTCTCTGGAAGCTGGAAAAGTGAAGGAAACTGATACTCCCATTGAGCCTGCAGAAAGGAAGGCAGTCATGCTGAACTTTGATTTTAGTGCAACCCATGTTGGAATTCTATATTACAAAACTGTAAGATAATAATTTTTGTCGTTTGAACCAGCAAGTTTGTCATAATTTGTTATGGCAGCAATAGAAGACTAACATCAGTTTTGTTTTACAAATTTAGACCAGAGTATATAAAATAAAGACACAAGAACGTAACATAAATATGCCAAAACGTAACATAGCATACAAAGAAAATATTAGTCCAACTACACTTAGTAATATAAGGATGCTGAATACTAAAATACCTATTAGTATTTTAATTCATAGTATGTACAAGAATATAAGTGTGTGTTACACAAAATTATTTAATGATTTTAACATTTAAAAAGCTTTTACATCACCCACAAAAAATGTTTTACGTGTGCCAGTAATTCATAAAAGAAGGAATACAGAGATACAGATGGTGTATAAATACACAAAATGTATTCAAAATATACTTTTTAAAGTATCCCAATTCAAAGTATCCCAATTTTAGAATGAAATATGTTTTATCACCCCAAATTAAGTTTAAGAAAAAAAAGAAAAGTTTCTTGTACCTAGTGAACTTTGAGTAAGTTAGAAAGCAAACTCACACACCCCAGATGGAGTGTAAAATAATGCAGCATTACCAGGCCAGTGGAAAATTTGGAAGTGTAGAGTCTTTAAAATATCCCTATTTCACTGACCAATTTCAATTAAGGAAAAATATTGTGACATATGTTACAGTATCTCCAATTTTAGGAATGATCAAGATATGTGACAGCATCCATTTATAGATATGCTCAGCAAAACATAATTTATAATAGCTAAAATTATATTACTATGGTCAAACAATGCCATATTAGTTAAATACACTGTGGAAAGTCTACAAAGGGTTACTATGCAACTATAAAATTATTAAATTATAAGAAGCTTTAAAACCTTGGGAAACAAACTATTTTTATCAAAAAACCTCATAGAATTTATCTGACAGTCAATAAGAATCAGGAAGATATGCATAAATTGTATACATAAACAATCTCCTGCACAGAAAAGTCCCTTTTCCATTCCCGCTATAAGAGATTCTACCTGATCCTCTTTTCCTTACTATGTTGTTCAACTCTTTCCCTCCTTTTCTTCTTCTCTTCCAAGATGAAATTCCCCTTCCCATTTTTTCTTTATTCATTCCCTTACTTTCTTCTCAGCATCTCTCTTCTTTCCTTCCTTCCTTCCTTCCTTCCTTCCTCCCTTCCTTTCTCTGTCTCTCTCTTTCAAACTATTGGGTACAAATTTTGAATTTCTCTAATTTTTTAATGCAGAATGTTTCAACCCTCCTTTATTTCCTGCCTTCTCCTTCAAGACTACCGCCTTTTATCCATGTACGATCTTCCAGGGAATCTTCTCTGATAAAGAGCCAAGTTATTTGATATAAGTTATACACCTTTCTAAATATAAAAAGCAGATTCAGTATCAGGTCTTTTGTAAAACATTTAATAGCATATTTTTCTTATTGCTTCTACATAGAAAACTATGCAAAAGCAAAAGTCACAAATGCAAAGAGATAATTATCTATAAAGATGTTCATCATAGTGTTTTTTATAATACATTTTAAAAATATGAAGTAATCTAAATGTCCTTTCCTTAATTAGTAGGTGCGTTTTACACTTTGCCATATTCACATTATATAGTATTATAATATATATTATGTTATATACACTTATTTATAATGATATATCAGTGTGGGCTAAATAAATGCATATTAGCAATATTTGTAACATGGTATATATATATATATGTATATATATATATATCTCTTCCTCAACTTACTATAGGGTTACATCCCAATATACCTATTGTTACTTGAAAATATAGTAGATCAAGAATGCATTTAATACACCTAACTTACCGAATAACATAGCTGATTCCAGCCTACCTTAAACATGCTCAGAACATGTACATTAGGCTACAGTTGGTCAGAACCATGTAACAAAAAGCCAGTTTTATAATAAAGTGTTGATTATTTCATGTACTTTATTGGATACTATACTGAAAGTAAAAAACAGAATGTTTGTATGGGTACAGAATGGTTGTAAGTGTGCGGGTTGTTTATCCTGATGATCGTGTGGATCTACCAAGCATCATGAGATAGTATCATCCTGAGTATCACTAGTCCAGGAAAAGATCAAAATTCATAATTCAAAGTATGGTTTCTACTGAACATCTATTACTTTCACACCATCGTAATGTGGGGACTGTCTCTAAATGCTATACCAGAGAAGCTAGAAGAAGTTGCTTCAGAGATTTCAGATTTCATCTACAGTTCAACTTCTGAAGTTAAGGCCTGAGCATAAGGTATCTGCCACAGATAGTGTACAAATTGTGGACTAAAACAAGCAGAGAAAAGCATCAGCCTTCCAGAGTTACTGTCTGGTTAAGGCAAACATGAGCAGTAAATAATGAGGAATATGAATTAGCTTTAGTGTTGAAACTAACTTGGTATTACTTGTATGTGAGATCTTAAGAGTATCAGATGAAGGCAGGTGGAGGCATGCTCTTGTAGAATGATGGCCCATCTTCCTTTTTTTTTTTTTTTTTTTTGCAGTGCGCAGGCCTCTCACCATTGTGGAGCACAGGCTCCGTACGCGCAGGCTCAGCGGCCATGGCTCACAGGTCCAGCCGCTCCGCGGCACGTGGGATCTTCCCGGACTGGGGCACGAACCTGTGTCCCCTGCATCGGCAGGCAGACTCTCAACCACTGCGCCACCAGGGAAGCCCCCATCTTCCTTTTAATGAATAAATGTGCAAGCAACATCCAAGTTCTCTTATTATTACAATCAGATTTCTTGTAGCTGTTTATGTTACTATGCATAACAAAAATATATTGGCCTATTTTTCTGATTTTTCCCTTAAAGCAGAAAGACTTATTTTTTTTTGCTTTTGTTGTAAAGAAGAAGGAATACATATTAAAGTAACTGATTTGATTTCTGTTTCATTGTCCACTGCTATTGAACATCTAAGTGTTTGCGGTTGACTAAATAAAATGCCTCTAAAACAAACAAAAAACAAAAATAAAACAACAAAATACTGGCATGGGTTAATTCAAAGAGATCAATCAGATGGTCTGGGATGGGACCTGAGAATTTCTAATATTGAATATACAACCCAGATAATTTTTATCATCTGTCAAATTTGAAAAACATTAAATTAGTTTAATAAGATCAACTTACATCTAATAGATAATTGAGACTAGCTGCTCTGGGAAAAGTAGTTTCCAAATATGAAGGAAAGGTGAGGTAGGTAATTTTAGGTCACATGTGATAGAACTGAGAAATTGCAGCATGAGCCTATTAGGTACTTGAGAACATAAAGAAAATGATACTTTGAAGTGAAAAGTGGTGCAGAATAGGTATATATGTACCAAAAATATTTTACACATTTTAATTTCTTTCTTAGAATGGTATCTAGGCATCCTTTTATTCCCCTCTTACCCTTTCCTGTACGTAATGTCCAGATTTCAAACCAGTACTACAGGATTTATAAACTAGTCCAATTTTGGTTGAAATAATTTACTTCAGGACATCCTGGTCTTAACTACAATTATAAAATTATCTACATAAAATACATTCTAAAGTTCAAAGAGTTCTCTTATCAACATTTGAAGCACAGCCAAGTTTAAGAGTTGATACCACCTACAACTTTATTTTTACCATACAATTTATTTTAATTCTCCTTTCTCTCTAAAAGTTTGAGAATATGTACACATTACCAGATGTTTAGCATCCAACATATATATGAGCTTAATCACAAGTGCCATAAAACAACATGATCTAGGACAGCATTTCCCTGTCATTTCTCTTATAGGCAGTGAAGTTATTTAGGTTTAATATCTCTTTAAATTTTACATTTCACCAAGGAATGTAATAGCCCATTGTATGGCATTGTAAGGCAAAATGACTAAATTACAAAGATGTAAAGGGATGTTGTAAAATCTAGTGGAAATTTTCAAATTTGGACTTCCCACATAAAAGCAGGGCAAACTAAAAAACCTGAGTACCTTAGGACCTGTTGACAACCTGTTAGATGAACTTAATCCGTTGCTGAAAGAAATATAAAGTGGTGTTCAATTTAGATTTCTAAATCATGCTTCTATATTGAGCAAGGAAAAACCATGTATTGAACTGTTTATGGTCAATGTGTATGCCAGTTTATATTAAAACATTAAAAATGTTCCTATAGGGCTTCCCTGGTGGCACAGTGGTTGAGAGTCCACCTGCTGATGCAGGGGACGCGGGTTCGTACCCTGGTCTGGGAAGATCCCACGTGCCGTGGAGCGGCTAGGCCCGTGAGCCATGGCCGCTGAGCCTGCGCCTCCAGAGCCTGTGCTCCACAATGGGAGAGGCCACAACAGTGAGAGGCCCGCGTACCAAAAAAAAAAAAAAGTTCCTATATCTTTAATGAAGTAATTTATACTTGTATTTCAACCTAAGGAAATAGAGTGGGTAAATGTAATTTTACAAATGTTCTTTGCAACAATAAATTTAACAATAACAAAAATATCATAAATATATGACAGTGCACCTTTTCCACTAATCTGTAAACCACGCTTGTAGTTAATTTAATTTAATACATATAAAATAATTCTGTACACATATTTATTTGTTCCCCCAAATAGTAGGCAATTAATTATAGTACAGTGGTGATTCCAGTTCTAGGTCTTTGCTAATTTTTTAGTTGTGACATTGTATCCAATTTTGACACTTAGTAACCTCCTGCTACTGTTTTGCTACAAATATAGTAATAAAATTAGTATCAGCTCTTTGTTCTTACTTAATAGTAGGTGCTATTTAAATAATTTTAAAAGAAAAATCATGGTTGCTTTTATCAAAAAGTTTTTTATGATTTACACTTAGAAAATTTCCTTCTCAAGTTTCTATTTGTAGCAAACAGTTGACTTTTTTCACTAATTATCAGCACAGTGCTCCTTTTCTTACAGATTGATGTTTATAGTAAGAAATCTTCAAAAGAAATATATTTTCTTTGGGATTCATTCATGAGAATGGCCTTCATTGTCTTCTGTCTTCTCTCTCTCTCTATATGTGTGTGTGTGTGTGTGTATACGCATACATGTTTATTTAAAATGTCATTTGTGTTGTCCATTTCTGTTTTTCATTTATGTTATTCAATTCACCTCTATCTTTAATGTATTGAAAACAGTATCAATTCATTCAAAATTACTAAATCAGTAAATTATTTTCTTTTTTTTTTTTTTCTGCGGTACGCAGGCCTCTCACTGTTGTGGCCTCTCCCGTTGCGGAGCACAGGCTCTGGATGCGCAGGCTCAGTGGCCATGGCTCACGGGCCCAGCCGCTCCGCGGCATGTGGGATCTTCCCGGACTGGGGCACGAACCCGTGTCCCCTGCATCGGCAGGCGGACTCTCAACCACTGCGCCACCAGGGAAGCCCCAGTAAATTATTTTCAAACAGCTTAATCATATTCATTTCTGTGATAGCTTCTGAATCTTTTTTTCCTCCACAGATTAGATTTCTTATTCTGACACAATCTTCCTCACTCTTTTAGTTAAATTTTTTTTAAATTTCAATTTCTCAAAAATAAAACTCTTCAGTTTATTTGTAGCTTCTCAATTTTGTCTTCTTAATTTGTATATTCTAATTCCTTAGCCTACTATTTCCTTTCACTCCTTTTTTTAAAATAATTGAAAGTATCAATAAATATTATCTTGATTTTGTGTTGAAAAACTCATTTTTTTTCTCATAAAATTTTCTCATCTTCTCTTTAATACTCAAAAATTCTGCATCAAAATATCCCCCCCGATCCTTGCTTCTCATTAGGAGTTATGTACTTTATTCTGTAACATCTTGATCAGTTATCATCATCTGATTCTGAACAGCTTTTACCATCTGTCATCTTGAAAGAGAGATGGTTGCCCATCTATTGTAAAAATGCTTCTATTTTTGCTCAGTAACAATGAGACAGATACAGGCTGTGTTATTACTTCAGTTTACCATATGAGGACTATGATGATTAAGCCATTTTTTTCTGGTGGCATAACTTGCTGATAGCAGAGCTGAAGTAAAACCCTAATTCTTATTATTCTTAACTCAGTGAGCATTCTCTTATACATTTTTTTTTAAACTAATATGATAGTTTGAAATTTGTTGTGGTATACTGAACATACCATATCACTTCTCTGGTTTCATTTCTCTATCTGTGAAATGAGGTAGAGTTACACCCCTTTCAAAATACCTACATTGGGGCTTCCCTGGTGGCGCAGTGGTTGAGAGTCCGCCTGCTGATGCAGGGGACGCGGGTTCGTGTCCCGGTCCGGGAGGATCCCGCATGCCGCAGAACGGCTGGGCCCGTGGGCCATGGCCGCTGGGCCTGCGCATCCAGAGCCTGTGCTCCACGGCGGGAGAGGTCACGGCAGTGAGAGGCCCGCGTACCGCAGAAAAAAAACAAAACAAAACAAAATACCTACACTGAATAGAGTGATGTTTTACATGTATTGTTGAGACTTCCATCAATTTACACTGGTTGGTTAATTGAAAGGACTCAAAAGACTCCACAGAGTGAACTCATGTAAGCCTTTAAGAAAAGTGAAGTATACAGCACAACAGGAGAATGAAAGAACACGCAATCACAGAAAGGTCCAAAAACTTCCAGGTACAGCCCTCTGGGATCCTTTCCAGCCTCAAAGGACATGCTTCAGGTTCAGATTATGAAACACCCAGATTTGTGTGAGGTGGCTCAATTTCAAGGGAACCCAAGCACCCAATTCCAGAGAGGGCTTTTTGCCCACTGATCATACAGCTAAAACCATGCTTGGTAACCATTTACACCAAGTACAAAACATCCATTTATACATCCTGAAAGAATGGAGAGAAGCTGGTGCCTCCCATGGAGTTTCAAGCTTTAAAAAGAATATTATAAATCACTAACTAGTGTTATCTCAGTCTTACTTTTTGACTAAGAGTCCTTACCAGCCTTCCAGATGTCCCTAGAAATAAGCATAAATTTGCTTCTTTCCCACCCCTACCCCCAGTACTACTAATCTCACATATTGTTATTATTGCTGATGATGAGTACTAAATGTCTTTGTGGTAAAGACATTTCATAAACATTAAGGGCTTTGGGGGTATAAAAAGAGAGGACATATTACTAGATGGGACTATAGATGGAGCATAACACCTGGATTGACTCACAGGATGGTGTGTAGATTTATTTGATTTATTGTTAAAAGTACGTGTGGGAGAATGGAGAGATGGTATAAATATACATCTTGTTGCTGCTTCATCCATGCTGAAAATGTAGTAAAGAAAGGAAAACAAATTTCCAGAGTTTCTCTCCATTTCAACAAAAATTTTATTCCCAAACTGAAATTCCTTTGGAGAGAAAATAAGAAAGGAAGCATACAATTTGGAATCAGTAGACTAGTCAGACTGATGAGGAAGGATCAGAATATGTTGACCATCTATGTATGTAGACAAGTAGAAAAATATAAATACTTAGCTGATCTTGAATCTCAGAAAAGGAAATTCCAGAATGCCTAAAGAGAAGAGGGGCCTAAAAGGAAGAGATTTGAATATGTTAAAGTTAGAAACCTCTTGGGAGGTTTTTCTTCTGGATGTTTTTAAGTCTAGGCTACAATGTCTATACTGAGAGAAAAATCCAGTAGCCCTGGTTTGGTGTATTTGTGGAAGTAAATTGAGAAACTTGTATAAAACTGGACATCAGGAATCAAAGAAAAATATCAGTCTTCAATTTGAAGAAGACACTTTGTGTGGAGCAGGATAAACGCAAGCCAATCTTTTTTTTTTAGTTGGGGTAGACTTGCTTTACAATGTGGTATTAGTTTCTGCTGTACAACGAAGTGAATCAGCTGTATGTATACATATATCCCCTCCCTCTTGGACATCCCTCCCCTACCTCCATCCCACCCATCTAGGTCACCACAGAGCACCAAGCTGAAAAGCAGCAATGCCAGAGCCTTAGTGGGAACAAAGATAAAAACCGGAAAGGTCATGTCACTTTACATACAACTAGAGAAATTTCTAATATGTAAAGGAAATTAGTAAACTGTGAAAAGAAAAAAAAAACCTTAAAGGAAAATGATTTCAAATACCTAATTGAAGAAGATCTTTGCAACAGGGAAAACTGAATCACAGTTCCTCTAAAGTTGTTGCTTTTTTCCTGCTGTGTTAGCTTTTCAGAATTAAGCATTACCTGATAGAAAGTATATCAACCTTGAAGTATCTATCCTCCCAATTTGCTTGGTTCTGTTTGCTTTCTGAGCTATTTGCCTAGTGAAGATTCCTGGGTGCCATTGCCAGTGACTCATTTCCTAACATTTTTGGCTGTATCAGCCTGACCCTGGGTAAGTGTAGATCTCCAACAAGACCTAAATTGTGCCTGTTATAGAGAAAACAGCAGCAGTTCTGGCTTGTAGATCCAACCCAACCAGACCCTGAAGGTTCTGGAACTTCTCACTGCTGTCGGACTCTGGTGAAGCATCCTACTGTGGTATATATATCTTTCCTAATGGCTACTTGGAGGAGATAGGTAACCAACATAAAAAAAAAAAAATGGAATTTTGACCAGTGAGAGACAGGAGACAGGAAGGAACAAGTAATGGCTGTTATGAAGCATGATGATTCCATATGGCCATTGCAGTAATATCTCATGTTACTGAGCATTGACCTAAGTTTTCTTGTAAAGCTTTGATTTACTAGTTCAAGTACCACCTTGGATTAGTTTTTCCTCTTTCTCTGTTTTACTTTCCTTTTCCCCTTATTCTTGTTGCCCTGGAATTGCAAATCTTTCTCCTCCTTTCCCTCTGCCCAAAATTTTAGCATGTAAATTTTGCCATAAGCTAGAGGAGCCTGGCTATGACAAGTGGTGTCGTATTCTTTTCAGTGGGTAAGAACAGCAAAGAATAATATAAATATATAATATGTACCATAAATTGTGAGCTCTGTTATATATTAATAAGAGTTATTCATTAAAATGCTCTGCAGGCAATGGTGTTTCAAAAATGTGTTTAGTCGAGTTTCTTTACTTAATAACCTTAAGCGTATTGCTTTATTTTTCTTCCTTAGAATATTCATCGAGACTAGCATATCTGAAACACATCATGAAAACAACATTTAGCGAGAAGAAATGATAGAAAACTTAAAATCCCATTGGATCCAGGTAGGTAATGTAAATAAGCAAACCAACCTGGTTGTACACCATGCTAAACTGGAGAGTGCTTGCCCCAGCTGAACTGGAGCACTTTCAGAGGATAGGTTGTATATGGGAATGTGGGTTCTGTGTTTCAGAATAAGTCAAACATCTATATTTGTTTAAAAAATATAAAATCTCCTAATGTAAAAAGTATTGACACCTGATTCTAATATTTAAAAGTCACTGCATGGTTCTAAGATAATATGTCTATAAACTGGGCCAGAGCCAATGGTTTGTGACAATGGTGAAATTACCATTGGAGTACTCTGATCAGTTGACTGTGTTCTAGGCACTGATGGCTGAAGGGAAAAAGAATTCAAAGAAACCTTTCTTATTTTCAAGGAGCTCACTAGGATCAAGAATATTACCACTTTATGTCTAGTTTATGGGTGTATACCCAATGCATTTTCTCAGATCATCCCAGAATGGAAAGAAATCTATCTTAAAGAAGAATTTGATATCCTTGTTCAGTCTGAAGACACAATTATACAACATATCAATTCTACTTCAGGATGTAATAAACTACTGGTAAGTTGTTTACTCCTTTTAATCCTTCCTTTCTGAACATTGATAATTGGATAAGGATTAAACAAACATTGATAATTATATTTTATACCTAGATACACTTCTTTTATGCAATTGAAGCAAATCCTTAGGTAAGTGGCTTCATTTCACAGAAATAATTTTTTTTAGAAGTTGAGTTAAAAAGATCATTTTCACCAACAATTACAACCTAGGGAAGTGCAACAAAGTTAATTATTGATAATGCTTCTAAAATCCAATCACATGTGATGTGATGATATGTAAGCAAAACCAGAATTAAGTTACAAGGCTTTTGTGAGTGACTATGTTGTCAGCTCATTCATGAATTCATAATTTCTACAACTAAAGTATTTTAGTGAAACAATAATGAACATTTTGCTTTCACTAAATATCAGTCTAACACGGTTGACAGTGGTATGAGTAGTATGGTTGGCAGAATTCTAAGATGACCCTCATGATCTCCACCCCATAGTGGTGTTACTGTCATTATTCTGTTATATAGAAAAAGGGATTTTGCAGACATAATTGAGGTTATTAATCTGTTGACATTAAGTTAATGAGATTATCCCCATAGACCTGACTGAATCACACGAGCTCTTTCAAAGCAGAAAGTTTTCTGAGGCTATCAGCAGAAGAGAATAAGAGATTGGAAGTTTGAAAAGTGTTGATGTAAGGGAGATTCTGTGTTGCTGAGATAGAGGGGGCCTTGCAGAGACCTTTTGGATCTGAGAGCTATTCCTGGCTGCCAGCCAGCAAGAAAATGGAGACTTTATCCTGCAAAATAAAGGAACTGAATTCTGCCAATGACAATAAGGAATGAAAGAAAGGAGGTATCTATCTTATATTTATTTTTCTTGTCTTATTACCTAAATAGGAGCATCAGTGAAACACTGAATCTAACTGGTAATATGTGGCATCATTATCTGGCGTCTGACTTTAACAAAAACGTTTCTAAGTTTCACCATTCTCCAGTATGCTTGCTGTAGGTTTCTGTAAAATAAATGCTACTAGTTTAAGAAGTTTCATTTCTTTTCCTATATTTCTAGTAGGAATTTTTTTTCTTTTTCTTTTTTTTTTCTATACAAATGTTTCGTACCTAAGAATTCTTTATTTTTTTAAAAGGCTTATAAAATTTACCTGTAAAAGCCTTAGTTCCTAGTGTCTTTTTGTGGGGATGTTTAAATCACTAACTAAATTTATTAGGATAATAAATTTATTAGGATAATTTAAATTATATTTCCTATTTCTTTGTAATTCGATTTTTTGCAATTTATATACTTCTAGAAAAATATCAATTACTTGTAAGTTTTCAAATTTATCTTCGTGGACTTGTTCACAGTGCTTTCCTTTTTTTTTTAACAACTTTATTGGAGTATAATTGCTTTACATTGTTGTATTAATTTTTGCTGTATAACAAAGTGAATGAGCTATATGTATACATATATGCCCATATCCCCTCCCTCTTGTGTCTTGCTCCCACAATACTATCCCACCCTTCTAGGTGGTCAAAAAGCACTGAGCTGATCTCCCTGTGCTATGTGGCTGCTTCCCACTAGTTATCTATTTTATATTTGGTAGTGTATATATGTCAGTGCCACTTCCTCACTTCGTTCCAGCTTACCCTTCCCCCTCCCCATGTCCTCAAGTCTATTCTCTATGACTGAGTCTTTATTCCTGTCCTGCCCCTAGGTTCTTCAGAACCCTTTTTTTTTTTTCAGAGTCCATATATATGTGTTAGCATACAGTATTTGTTTTTCTCTTTCTGAGTTACTTCACTCTGTATGACAGACTCTAGGTCCATCCACCTCACTACAAATAACTCAATTTCATTTATTTTTATGGCTGAGTAATATTCCATTGTATATATGCACCACATCTTCTTTATCCATTCATCTGATGATGGACACTTAGGTTGTTTCCATGTCCTGGCTATTGTAAATAGTGCTGCAGTGAACATTGTGCTACATGACACTTTTCGAATTATGGTTTTCTCAGGGTATATGCCCAGTACTGGGATTGCTAGATCATATGGTAGTTCTATTTTTACTTTTTCAAGGAACCTCCATACTGTTCTCCATAGTGGCTCTACCAATTTACATTCCCACCAACAGTGCAAGAGGGTTCCCTTTTCTCCACGCCCTCTCCGGCGTTTATTGTCTGTAGATTTTTTTGATGATGGCCATTTTGACCAGTGTGAGGTGATCCCTCATTGCAGTTTTGATTTTCATTTCTCTAATGGTTAGTGATGTTGAACATCCTCTCGTGTGTTTGTTGACAACATTTATGTCTTCTTTGCAGAAACGTCTATTTAGGTCTTCTGCCCATTTTTGGATTGGGTTGTTTGTTTTTTTGATACTGAGCTGCATGAGCTATTTATATATTTTGGAGATTAATCTTTTGTCAGTTGCTTCGTTTGCAAATATTTTCTCCCATTCTGAGGGCTGTCTTTTCATCTTGTTTATGGTTTCCTTTGCTGTGCAAAAGCTTTGAAGTTTCATTAGGTCCAATTTGTTTATTTTTGTTTTCATTTCCATTTCTCTAGGAGGTGGGTCAAAAAGGATCTTGTTGTGATTTATGTCATAGAGTGTTCTGCTTATGTTTTCCTCTAAGAATTTTATAGTGTCTGGCCTTACATTTAAGTCTTTAGTCTATTTTGAGTTTATTTTTGTGTATCGTGTTAGGGAGTGTTCTAATTTCATTCTTTTACATGTAGCTGTTCAGTTTTCCCAGCACCACTTATTGAAGAGGCTGTCTTTTCGCCACTGTATATTCTTGCCTCCTTTATCAAAGATAAGGTGACCATATGGGAGTGAGTTTATCTCTGGGCTTTATCCTCTTTCATTGCTCTATATTTCTCTTTTTGTGCCAGTACCATACTGTCGTGATTACTGTAGCTTTGTAGTATAGTCTGAAGTCAGGGAGCCTGATTCATCCAGCTCCATTTTCCTTTCTCAAGATTTCTTTGGCTACTCGGGGTCTTTTGTGTTTCCACACAAATTGTGAAATTTTTTGTTCTAGTTTTGTGAAAAATGCCATTGGTAGTTTGATAGGATTGCAATGAATCTGTAGATGGCTTTGGGTTGTATAGTCATTTTCACAATGTTGATTCTTCCAATCCAAGAACATGGTATATCTCTCCATCTGTTGCTATCATCTTTAATTTCTTTCATCAGTGTCTTATAGTTTTCTGCATATAGGTCTTTTGTCTCCTTAGGAAGGTTTATTCCCAGGTATTATATTCTTTTTGTTGCAATGGTAAATGGGTATGTTTCCTTAATTTCTCTTTCAGATTTATCAACATTAGTGTATAGGAATGCAAGAGATTTCTGTGCATTAATTTTGTACCCTGCTACTTTACCAAATTGATTGATTAGCTCTTGTAGTTTTCTGGTAACATCTTTAGGATTCTCTATGTAAAGTATCATGTCATCTGCAAACAGTGACAGTTTTACTTCTTCAATTCCGATTTCGATTCCTTTTTTTTCTTTTTTGTCTCTGATTGCTTTGGCAAAAAAAGTCCAAAACTATGTTGAATAATAGTGGTGAGAGTGGCCAACCTTGTCTTGTTCTTGATCTTAGTGAAATGGTTTCAGTTTTTCACCATTGAGCACGATGTTGGCTGTGGGTTGTCATATATGGCCTTTATTATGTTGAGGTAAGTTCGCTCTATGCCTACCTTCTAGAGAGTTTTTATCATAAATTGATGTGCAATTTTGTGAAAAGCTTTTTCTGCATCTATTGAGATTATCATATGGTTTTTATCCTTCAGTTTGTTAATATGGTTTATCACATTGATTGATTTATGTATATTGAAGAATCCTTGCATTCTCTAATAATAGAATTTGCCTGTGAATCCATCTGGTCCTGGGGTTTTATTTGTTGGAAGATTTTTAATCACAGTTTCAATTTCAGTACTTGTGATGGGTCTGTTTATATTTTCTGTTTCTTCCTGGTTCAATCTCAGAAGGTTGTGCTCTTCTAAGAATTTGTCCATTTCTTCCAGGTTGTCCATTTTATTGGCATATAGTTGCTGGTAGTAATCTCTCATGATCCTTTGTATTTCTGCAGTGTCAGTTGTTACTTCCCCTTTTTCATTTCTAATTCTGTTGATTTGAGTTTTCTCCCTTTTTTCTTGATGATTCTGGCTCATGGTTTATCAATTTTATCTTCTCAAAGAACCAGCCTTTAGTTTTATTGATCTTTGCTATTGTTTCCTTCATTTCATTTTCATTTATTACTGATCTGATCTTTATGCTTACTCTCCTGCTGCTATCTTTGGGGATTTTTTGTTCTTCTTTCTCTAATTGCTTAGGTGTAAGGTTAGGTGTTTATTTGAGATGTTTCTTGTCTTGAGGTAGTATTGTATTGCTTTAAACTTTCCTCTTAGAACTGCTTTTGCTGCATCCCATAGGTTTTGGGTCGTCGTGTTTTCGTTGTCATTTGTTTCTAGGTATCTTTTGATTTCCTCTTTGATTTCTTCAGTGGTCTCTTTGTTATTTAGGAACGTATTGTTTAAACTCCATGTGTTTGTATATTTTACAGTTTTTTTCCTCTAATCTCATAGCGTTGTGGTAGGAAAACATACTTGATATGATTTAAATTTTCTTTAATTTACCAAGACTTGATTTGTGACCCAAGACATGATCTGTCCTGGAGAATGTTCCATGAGCACTTGAGAAGCAAGTGTATTCTGTTGTTTTTGGATGGAATGTCCTATAAATATCAATTAAGTCCATCTTTTTTAATGTGTCGTTTAAAGCTTGTGTTTCCTTATTTATTTTTATTTTGGTTGATCTGTCTATTGGTGAAAGTGGGATATTAAAGTCCCATACTATTATTGTGTTACTCTCAGTTTCCCCTTTTATTGATCTTAGCATTTGCCTTTGTATTAAGGTGCTCCTATGTTGGGTTCATAAGTATTTATAATTGTTATATCTTCTTCTTGGATTGATTCCTAGATCATTATGTAGTGTCCTTCTTTGTCTCTTGTAATAGTCTTTATTTTAAAGTCTATTTTGTCTGATAAGAGAATTGCTACTCCAGTTTTCTTTTGATTTCCATCTGCATTGAATATATCTTTTTCCATCCCCTCAGTCTATATGTGTCCCCAGGTCTGAAGTGGGTCTCCTGTAGCCAGCATATATACAGGTGTTTTTTTGTTTTTTTTTTTCCATTGAGCCAGACTGTGTCTTTTGGTTGGAGTATTTAACCCATTTACATTTAAGGTAAGCATCAATATGTATGTTCCTATTCCCATTTTCTTAATTGTTTTGGGTTTGTTACTGTAGGTGTTTTCCCTCTCTTGTGTTTCCTGCCTAGAGAGGTTCCTTTAGCATTTGTTGTAAAGCTGGTTTGGTGGTGCTGAATACTCTGAGATTTTGCTTGTCTGTAAAGGTTTTAATTTCTCCGTCAAATTTGAATGAGATCCTTGCAGGGTAGAGTAATCTTGGTTGTAAGTTTTCCCCTTTCATCACTTTAAATATGTCCTGCCACTCCCTTCTGGCTTGCAGAGTTTCTGCTGAAAGATCAGCTGTTAACCTTTTGGGAATTCCCTTGTATGTTATTTGTTGCTTTTCCCTTGCTGCTTTTAATATTTTTTCTTTGTATTTTATTTTTGATAGTTTGATTAACATGTGTCTTGACGTTTTTGTCATTGGATTTATCCTCTATGGGACTCTTTGTGCTTCCTGGACTTGATTGACTATTTCCTTTCCTATATTAGGGAAGTTGTCAAGTATAATCTCTTCAGATATTTTCTCAGACACTTTCTTTTTCTCTTCTTCTTCTGACACCCATATAATTCAGATGTTGGTGCATTTAATGTTGTCCCAGAGGTCTCTGAGACTGTCCTTTATTCTTTTCATTCGTTTTTCTTTATTCTGCTCCGTGGTAATTATTTCCACTATTTCGTCTTCCAGGTCACTTATTCGTTCTTCTGCCTCAGTTATTCTGATGTTGATTCCTTCTAGAGAATTTTTAATTTCATTTGCTGTGTTGTTTATCCTTGTTGATTTGCTCTTTAGTTGTTCTAGGTCCTTCTTAGACGTTTCTTGTATTTTGTCCATTCTATTTCCAAGATTTTGGATCATATTTACTATCATTACTCTGAATTCTTTTTCAGGTAGACTGCCTATTTCCCCTTCATTTTTTTGGTCTGGTGGACCAAAAAAGGTCTGGTGGACCTTGCTCTTTCATCTGCTGCGTATTTTTCTGTCTTCTCATTTTGCTTAACTTACTGTGTTTGAGGTCTCCTTTTCACAGGCTTCAGGTTCATATTTCCCTTTGTTTTTGGTGTCTGCCCCCAGGAGATAAGGTTGGTTCAGTTAGTTGTGTAGGCTTCCTGGAGGAGGGGACTGGTGCCTGTGTTCTTGGGGGTGAGGCTGGATCTTGTCTTTCTGGTATGCAAGACCGTGTCTGGTGGTGTGTTTTGGGGTGTCTGTGAACTTCTTATGATTTTAGTCAGCTTCTCTGCTAATGGGTAGGGTTGTGTTTCTGTCTTCCTAGTTGTTTGGCATGGGGTGTCCAGCACTGAAGCTTGCTGGTCATTGAGTGGAGCTGGGTCTTAGCATTGAGACAGAGGTCTCCTGGAGAGCTCTATCAGACTGATAATATGTGGGGCTGGGAGGTCTCTGGTGGTCCAATGTTCTGAACTCAGCTCTCCCACATCAGAGGCACAGGCCTGACACCCAGTCTAAGCACCAAGACCCTATCAGCCACACGGAAGTTTATTCCTTAACCAAATTGGAGTTTCCTGTAGTCTACTCCACCTCAAGGGCCAATAATATTCAGAGGCAGCAAGAATTTTAATTCTTCATATTCTCTTTTCTTCCTGTGGACTTCTTTTTTTTCCTTTTTGTGTAGTCTAGCTTCAGTTTCTCATAGGGTGCCATGTTCATAGACCTCGCAACAGCCCTTCAGACCAGAGCTCCTAATCCATAGTAGTTTCTTATTAAAAACAAAACAAACAAAACAGAAAAATCCAAAACTAGCTTCAGGGACTTCTGGTTTCAGGTCCTAAATGTAAAGAGCTTGGAATTTACCATTCTGTAATTACAACAAAAAGTAAGTTTAGCAAACTGAAAATTAATAACTTTTCTTGGAGAAAAAATAAGAAATACATTTATCTTTAGAAACCATGCAAGTCAGAATAGAATGAAGTGAAATAAAGTATTAAAAAAACTTACCAACTTAGAATTCTATATCCAGAGCAGTTATTCTTCATAAGTGAGGGAGCAATAAGGACCTTATCAGACAAACAGAAAACTGTGGGAACTCACTGCCTGCAAAACTGTCCTGCAAGAAATATTAAAAGCAGTTTTTCAGAAATAAGGAAAATAATATAGTTCAGGGCTTCCCTGGTGGCATAGTGGCTAGGAGTCCGCCTGCCAATGCAGGGGACATGGGTTTGAGCCCTGGTCCGGGAGGGTCCCACATGCCATGGAGCAGCAAGGCCTGTGCACCACAACTACTGACTGTGCTCTAGAGCCCACAAGCCACAACTACTGAGCCCACCTGCCACAACTACTGAGGCCCGTGCGCCTAGAGCCCATGCTCCACAATGAGGTCATAAGGGTGTGACCCTAATCTGATAGGAATAGTGTCCTTATAAGGAGAGGAAGAGACTCCAGTGGTGTGTATGCACAGAAGAAAGGCCATGTGATGACACAGGGAAAAAAAATGCTGTCCAAAAACAAAGGAGAGAAGCCTCAGGAGATACCAAACTTGCTGACACCTTGATCTTGGGCTTCCAGCCTCCACGACTGTGAGAAAATCAACTTCTGCTGTTTAAACCACCCAATCTGTGGTACTCTGTTATAGCAGCCCTGGCAGGGTAATATAGTAAGGAAGGGGGATTTATCTCCCAGGTTCCCACTTGTCTTTTTAATCTATGGGTTAAAATTTATCCCGCTAGGGTATTAACTTCCTCATACTTAAAGATTACATCATCACTTGGAGAGCAGCTCTGTACCATGTTCCTTGGTACAGAGTTTCATCCAAGTCTGGAAATGTCATTAGAGCTGGAAACTCCAGATGTGTAGCTGGTTGGCTGAGATATGCAGGTAGCCAAATATGGGTGACTGGCATATGGTTTATGTGTTTTAGGAAATGCATCCCTTCCTATAATCTGAGGATATCCTTATCCTATATAACAGGGGAAGTATATCATTTTTGACTTCTTAATTGGAAAATTCATATATATTTTTATTCTCATTTCTCTTATCTTTATTTTCATTTTACTTAAATAAGCATTTCACACTTAAATATACAATGAACACTTGGGATTATCTTGTTTAAAAGTGAGAAAAACTGAGGCCCAAAGAGATAATAATATTTGCTTAATTTGTTAATACTAAGGAGTTTGCTTTACCAAATTTGTTTTGTCTGGGAATTTAACTCATTGGGAAATCCAAGGAACTTCCCATTATTTCATGCTTGTATTTTATGAGGATATAGCAATAAGGCATGAGAAGCTCTAAGGTTTCAAATGGCACATAAATTGTGCTATTTACTTTTGTTTCCCAAATATGGTATCTAACATAACAAATCTTGTACAGAGTAAGGTGTTCAGTATAAAAGGTAAAACAGTGATATTGACATCAAGGTTAGCAGATGAAACCAATTTCTTCTTTACAGTGAATTGTAAAATGTCCGTTACCAGTGAGAAAAAGCTCAGCTAAGGCTTAGATTTAGTGTCTCAGTGTAGCTGGCATTGGATAACCAGGTTAACAAACTTGCGTTAGTGGCTGTCTTTTCGTTATTTATTTTTCTGAAAGTGCATTTTAAAGTCCAATATATTTTAATTAACAGAAACATATGATTATTAGAAAAATACATGAATCAGGAAGAATAAAAGGATTATAAAGAAAAAATAATCATCACAAACTGAAATTTTAAAAATGCCATTTCTTAAGCATCTAGGTTAACAAAATTATGAGACTGCGATACAATTTTGGGGACCTAATCTTTAAAATGAAAATAATGCATATAAGGCATATTCAGTGTTTGAGAGTATAACAAGAGCTAAATTACAAAAAAAACTCAGATTTTCTTCTTTACACTGCAACTAGAAGCAGATATTACCTATTTCCTCATTTGATGCTGAGTAAATAGGTGATAGTTGCCGTTCATTCAGAATAGTTCATATGCAATCAGTAGACACAATGCCTATGCGACAGCTCTTCATTTAGTTTAATTTACTGTAACTCACATGTATTAATATCCCAGTAAGCTCCCTGGTGTCCCATTTCTGGCAGCGTGTGTGTCTCATTTTCTCTGTATGAGATTCCCTTGTGAAATATTTGGGAACTCTATCATGGAAATCATCAGGAAGGGAAGAATGCTGCTTGGAGGTGTGGTTTTTAATAGGGTTGACTAGGTAATTTGTTACTCAAAAGATGAGTAAAAACATGTAGTTTGGATAAATTGTTTCAACATTTATTATAAAATGTCTAATAGCATATTGTGTTGAAAATAAGACCATTCAATGAATGCAATATCATTTGCTTTTCTTACTGTATTTTATTCCTAGACTCCACAAATATTTAAGTTCATACTATGTGTAAGCACAGTGGTATATGTTTTAGATATTCAAAATGGTTTGTAAGAAATTCCATTTTCACCAATATGATTAAATAGATACCTCCCACTAAAAACAACTATGAATGCTTGATAAACTATAGTCATCTATTTATGTATTTATTTATTTACATTAGTGTGGCTCATGGAATTTTATTCTATGCAATAGATTGTATTCCATTAATATCATTATTCAGTTTTGATGTACAATTTATATCACATTTTTTCAATGGGCAAATCTGGCACTTGTGTCCTTTTGATTGTTCCCATTTTTAATACCTTCTTATTAAAGACAGTACAAGACATTTCAGACTTATTATTCATTTTCATATCCCAGCTCTGTAATCAACTTTTTCTCCAAAAACACCTGATAACCTTTATTGGAAAATGGTGTTTAGACACGAAGATCAGGGTGATAGGTGTGCTCATTGATACCCATGTCATTGCTTCTAGGCCCTCTTTGTAGGAATATGACATATATAGTAACATTTTCACATCTATCCATTTATTTTTTCTCTCTTTCCTAAAAACCATGAGTTCATACTGATATTTTAAATTTCTAAAAGTGAGAAACTGGGCTTTCATTACTGTCAATATGTTTACTCATTTGCTCAAGCCTAGACCATACAGGTAGTTTCAAAATTACTAATTCTTATGACTACAAAAAGGAATTTGATCTTTATTTACTGTTCTCTTTGTAGAATACATAAATCTAGAACATTCAGTTCAATTAGTTTTTTCACAATCAAATGCTCATCTAATTCCATCTCTATCAAGAGATAGAATATTTTTATTACTTCAGAGACTTTTCTCAGGTTCCTTTCCAGTTGTTACCCTCTCATTCCAAGCTAATTTCATGATTTTTTTTTCATGCATATTCCACAATCGGCTTATCCATTCTCCTGTTGGTGAACATTTAAACAATTTCCAATTTTTGGCTCTTATGAACAAAGTTTCTACAGCTATTCTAGTATAAAACCTTTTGTGAACACATTTTTATTTCTCTTGGATAAATACCTAGGAATGGAATTATATAGATTATATCATAGATGTATGTTCAATTTTTTAAGAAACTGCCACACTTTTTTGTAACTTATTGTTCTAGTTTACATTCTCATTATCATTTTATGAGCATTCCAGTTGCCCCACATCCTTGCTTGCATTTGGTGTTATCTTTTTAAATATTATCAATTGTAGTTGGTGAGATTTAGAACCTCATGTTTATAATTTTTGCTTCTCTGATTTACTATTAATGCCAGTTACCCCTTCATGTGCTTGTTGTCTAGTCATATGTCTTCTGTAAGGTTCTATTAAAATGTTTTGTCTTTTATTTTTAACTCTACCATTGAGATGCAGGTTTTTGTTTTTGTTTTTAACTGTGTATAATCTGGATACAAATCTTTAATCAGACATATGCTTAGTACATTTTTTTAGTGTCTTTTGATTTAAAAAGTTAACATTTTGATAAATTCTAATTTATCTACTTTTTCCTTTTAGAGATATTGTTTCTGTGTCTTTTCTAATAAATTTTTGCCCGTCCCTGAAAATATTTTCCTATGCTCTATTCTAGAAATTTTTTTTTGGTTGTTTACTTAAGCTAAGTTTGTACTACCCCAAATTTACTTTTAAGCATTGTCTGAGGTAGGAGTTGAAGTTTGTTTCCATATGGATATCCAGTTGTTCAGACATAGTTTTGAAAATAATTTTTACCCCCTTTGGAGTCCTTTAGCACCTTTGTCAAAAATCAATTGACTATATCAATATTGGGCTATCTCTGGATTCTACGTAGAAATTTCTTGATTATTGTAGGTTTACATTAAGACTTACAGTCAGATAGTGTGTCTCTTACTTTGCTCTTTTTTCTCTATTATTGTTTTGGTCACTTTCATTTTTTTCATTTCCCATATGAATGTTAGAATCAGCTTATCAATTTCTGTATGAAAAGTGCATTATCCTAATGACTGACTATTGATGTTAAACATCTTTCTTGTGTTTATTTACTGTCTATATATTTTCTTTAATGTAGTGTCTTTTCAAATATTTTTTCCATTTCTAATAAGATTGGTTTTTTTTTCATTACTGAATTCTGAATAATTTGTATAATTTGGACTCAAGTCCTTTATCAGATATGTGATTGGAAATATATTCTGTTAGTCTGTAAATTGTCTTTTTATTAATAGTATATTAGTGGATCCTTTGCTGAGCATCCTTTTTATTTTTGATAAAGTCCAATTTAACATTTTTTAATGGATATTGCTTCTGGTATCATATATAAGAACTTTTTTCATAACCAAGAATATGAAGGTTTTCTCCAAAGATTTCTTCTAAAATATTTCTAGTTAAATGTTTTATATTTGCCTCTATGACACATTTTTTAATTTGTTTTGTATATGGTAAGGATTACGGATTGAGATCATTTTTTCCCCATAGAGGTATCCAATTTGTCCAGCCCTATTTCATTCAAAGGTATTTTTATCCATTGAATTGCCTTTACACTTCTGTCAAAAATCAATTTACCACATTCGTGTGTGTGTCTGTTTGTGTGTGTGTTTAGTCTATTAATATGGTGAATTACATTGAGTGATATTTGAATGGTGAATCAGCCTTGCATTCCTGGAATAAACTACTTGGTTATAATATATTATAGTTTTTATATATTGGTGAATTTGATTTGCTAATGTTTTGTTGATATTTCCATCCATGTTTTTTAGTAATAGTGGGCTATTTTTTTCTTTTCCTGCAAAGTCTTTGTCTAGTGTTGATGTCAGAGACGGGAGTATATTGGATTCATAAAATAATTTTTGAAGATCTTTTTCCTCAGTTTCCTAGAAAAGATTGTGTAGAATTGGTATTTTTTTCCTTAATTGTCTGGTAAAATTTGCCAGTAGACCATCTGGGCTTGAAGTTTTTTGTTGGATGGTTTTAAAACAGAAATGTATTTAATAAATACATAGAGAATTATTTAGGTAACTGTTTCTTTTTGAGTGAGTTTTGTTTATGTCTTTCAAGGAATTGATCTTTTTACTCTAAGTTGTCAAAATTACGGGCAAAACATTGTTTGTAATACTTATCCTTGAAATGAGTATCTGTTTGAGTTTGTAGTGAAGTCCTCCTTTTTCATTTATGATAATGGTAATATTGCTTTTTCTCTTTTTTTCATTGTCAGTCAGACTAGAGATATGTCAATATTGTGTATATTTGCACACCTAGTAATTTTTAGTTTTTTTCCTGGTAATTTTTTGTTGATTACTGGGCATTTTAGATAATATGTTGTAGACTCTCTCTACTTTATCTTTTGAAGCGTATTATTTCTTAACTATTATGTAGTTACCTTGGCTGAACTCAAACTCAATTCTCACCTACTTGAAAGAAGGTGAAACCTCTGCTCAGTTTTCAGCTTTACAGCTATGGCATTTCACCTTGAAATCTTCCTCACGCATGTACAGGTTAGGGGTAAAACAAGGATTTAGGTGGCGTTTAAATGAAGCTTTTATGGCTTCTCCTTCTGTAGCTGTCTCCTCCTTGGGATTTCTTCCTTCATTTTCATCCTAAATGTTATCCTCTGCTTCCGTAAGACCAAGGACTGTGACTTTCTACTTGAGTTTTAGCTGCCCTTTACTGCGGGGACTATAAAATATTCTCAATGTGAAAAGTTGTATAAATTTAGGTCCTACATAGTATAGCACCCTTCTTTCAAGGATCAGCCTCTTCTCCTATTTCTACCTACATTTGGTCACTCTTCAGTGTCTTTAAATAGTTATTCTTTACACTTCATGCAGAGTTTATAATTGTTATCTGTAAAAAGCCAGTTTGACAGTAGCAACTCTGCCATAACTGAATCAATACCTACTCCACAAATATATGAAAGGCATCTTATATTCTGTTTTTGAGGCAAATGATTTGATATACATATACAAGTATATTCATACCAGTTATTTTTTTAAATTAAGTCCTTATCATTTTTATTTTTGTTACTTGTTCTTTTGGATGGAGAGATTCTTAAATTTTCTATTCTGGTTGTGTTTTTTTGTATTTTTATCTGTACTGTATTTTTAATTTTCTTTCTCCTTTTCTCTCACTTTTCTTTTGGTTATACAATTCATTGCTATGTCATTACTTCATAAAGGTACACATTGTTATACTTCTTCTTATGTCATATAACACTTTTTTTCCTGCTCAATTATATTCTTCTTGAATTGTACCTTTGCATCATCTAATTTATTACATGATTTACCATTGGTCATTCCTTTCACTTAACTTTTCTGAGAATGTATTATTTCTTGAAGACAAATACTTTGTAACATGTTGATAGACAGTTTCCCATTTTCTAAACTTATGAGAATTGCATTATGGTGGTAATCTGTTGCTTAACTACTGGCCAAACACTTATACTAATAGAGAAGTGGATTTTGCATAAGAACAGGTAATGTAAATTTGCTTGAAAATTTTCACTATGTCAAAATTTTAGTTTTTAATTTTCAAATGTGCTGAAGTCAAGTCATGTATAATATTTTCTTTACACTCCTACACAATATAGGGATTTCATTACCATACTTCACATTATAATAAAACCCTTTATTTGTTTCATATGTTGATGTTTGTCTAACTTCCCATTAATCATTTTGTTTAATAAATTTTTTAAAGAATGAACAGGGATACAGATACTTTTAGCAGTTTATAATTCAGTTATTAGCAGCAATATTCATGGTCAAAAGTGGCAAATAGGGATTTTCTTCACTCTTGAATATTCAGCATATTTCAGTCCTAAATGTTATCTAAAAACTAAATTACATACAAGTTTGAATTCTGAAATTATAAAGAAGCTTCTGATGTGATTTGTTAGTTTTTTAAAGTATATTATAATTTAATAGTCTTTGACACATTTTCCTTGAATTAATTTTTAGTATCGAGTTACAAATCAGAGTTTTAAAATCATAGTTGATACTAACTTGATTAAATGTTAAAATAGGCAACACCAAATTTATAGTCTTGATACATATTTTTTTTGTTTAATAGGTGATGAAATAGTCTATGATCAATATTTCAGTTAGGATATCATTTCTTTCAGAGTATTTGTATTTATTTATATAAATCAAGTGCAAAATTTCTGAAGCAAATGAAGTCTATTTTAAGATGTTCATTTTGAAATTGGCAATTAGGTAAGGATATATTTTTTCTTAATCTTTAAAATATAGTACTCAAGCATAACACAGATGATATAGTTAATTTTGAATTAATTAAAAATTTTATTGGTTTTTGTCCATAGACCTCTGATATTCAACATTATCATAATTATTAGACAGTTATGACCACCCACAGGGAATGCACCACTATGCTTGAGTCTAATGGTTAATCAAACAAAATTCAGGCTCTATTTTCATAACAGAGAATTAAAATAAAAAGCATAAAGCATGGCCAAAAGCAGTAAGAAAAGCAAGAAAAGTCTAGGAATTATCCTAAAGATGCATTTTCTAAGTAATTTTTCACTAGACAAAAGAGATATACTTTGCTTAGTATTGGAACATAATGGATTGATTATTAAATTTAGGAAACCTGAATTCTAGATCTGTGTCTGCCACCTACCAGGAATATGGATTCAGAACAGTTACTTAAATGTTTGAACGTGATCTGTAAAATAGGGATAATGATACCCTTTCTCTCTCCCTCACGGAGTTATTGTGAAAATCAAATCAAATAGTTTTAAACTTAAAAACACTTTCTAAAGCTGCCAAGCAATATGTAAAAATGATTTTATTTGTAGATATAGCCATTTCTCACATATTTCTTTATATTGTGTTCTTTTATTATCTTTTTAAGTGATTTAATATTTTCTACTCAATTTTCCATAGGCTCAATTTCATAAGAATATGAAGGAATATTCAACAGCTTGCCATATTGAAGAGTTTCATTATTATAAAATAGGTATGATCTAAAATGCACTAATCAAAGAGAGAGCAAGCAAAAATGGCTGTCCTTCTAGACTATACGGTTCTCATCTTCATCAATCAACCAAGATATTCTCATCTATTATGTACTCATGAAAAAACCTTATTCACTTCTGTGGTAGATTAAAAGACAGATTCATGCTATTTTGCCAGTTCTCATGGAAAGATGTGATCTATTTTCAGTCTCTTCCATCTGGTCTAGTCTTTGACTAATATAATGTGGAAATCACATTGTGTGAATTACCCAGCCTAGCTCTCCAGAGGTCTTGCAGCTTCTGCTTTCACCCTTTGAAATGTTGCCGTACAGCTGCCATGTTTAAAAAAAAAAAAAAACCATTCTAACCTAGAAGAGAATGGGAGGCCACATACAGGAAAACTGAACCAGAAGCAAACTCCAGATTAGTTAGTGAGGTTATCTTGAACATTCTAGCCCAGCAGTCGCTACAGTGACAGAAAATTCAGCAGAGGAACTATACAACCAACCTTCAGATTTGTGAGGAATAGCAAGATACCAATTTATTAATGTTTTAAGCCACTAAATATGAGGTGTTTTATTACACGATAGATAACTGATAAAATTTTAAAGGAGTGAGGTAACACCTTGGCAATAGCTTATTATTTTCCCCATCTGTTTATAGTTTTGACCACATTATGACTAATGCAAAAACTTTTTGTATACTAAGATAAAACTTTGACAGTGCTCAGTTTATTGCTGGCTTTCAGTTAAATGATGTAAATTAGTAATGATTGAACAATAATCAGCAGTAGTTGTCCAATTCTATATATATAATTTCAGCTTTAGTCCTGCTGATAAAATAACTATTTTTATTTCCTCTTTCAAGAGGAGTAAAGGTCATTGTAAGTGTATAGATTTTTGCTCCAAGTGAAAGATTTTTGCTTTGTGTTCATTCACGTATGGTGGTCTGGTCTCAGTCTTGGTTGTATCCTAGCTTCACTAGACTTCTCAGTGTACTAAGAGCATTTCTTAGACATATCTAATTGTTATGTTGGTTTTATATCATCACGGATGTTTAGGGTGAGAGAAACCTGAATTGAATAAGAAGCAATACTTTAAATCAGGGGAATTTTTAAAAATCTAAGTTTACAGATTTATTGGTGTTATTGTCATATTTAGATTCAATATTGATATTATAATACTATTATTTTATAATAAAGAGAAAAGATTACAGGAAAATATTTGTGTGGTTTTTTGAACAGAAATATCTTAGAATGGTGTTAGTAGATATCATTCTTAAGGAATAACCCTCTGGTCAGTTTTGAAACTAATCCTCAATAAGGAGTAAACATATTTGGAATATTATCTTCTGAATAAATGGGTCCATTTCTTTTTTGCTAAATATTCATTCCTTAAGGATTAAATTGATTACCTGTGGATCCTATCCTAAGGTTCCAAATTTGTCCATTTGCCAAAACTTAAATCCATAATCTTTCTAATGACTCTTGGGCCTGAACAATGATTCTTGAGACAAGTTATCATGCTACTTTGACAATTATGCCCAAATTTGGAGAAGAAAAGTACATACTGGAGCAAGAATGCTATACTTAGCTTGCCTCAGAACTTTTTTCCCTTTAATTTTAATGTCAACAATTAGAATTTACCCGTAAGGGCATTGTAATCAGATAATGTCAATAGTTTAAGTCATGTTTGTGAGATGTGGTATGAGAAAAATCTTAAGTTTCCTCATCTTGGGACTTAATGTATTCTTCTGGAAGGCTTTTCTTTTTCCATGTTGTGATTTACTGTTTTTACGTAAAAGTATATCTCTCTACTGCTTCTTTTAAATAGTCATATTAAGATAGATTGGCTTAGTTCATAACTTATTAATTCTTGATGAAATGTGACCAAACTTAAGGAAGTTGTAAGTGCCTCAGTCTGAGTTCTGTACCATCCATTCTCCAATTTCTCAACAATAAGCTGAAGGAATAAAGTATTCAATTTTGGAAAATAAAAGCTGTATTATACAAATACAGACTTAGATAAAAATACTATTAAATTTCCATGCAGATAGGATATATTCCAGATGAAAGAGACCACTTGACTATAAGGATTAGTAGCAATCTAACTGTCTAGAGTGGATAATGAAATCAGGAGGAAAGAGAATGTTATGTGACACTTCCAGATTTGTTAGTTGCACTAAAATCTTCATAAAGTATCTTAATTTTTAACAAAAGTTGGAATGGATACTAACATTGTTCCCTGGCCTTGATGTCACTTCAAAGCTGAGTATTTCTGAACATTTCTGTACCATAGTACCGTATTGTATTACTAAATACACTGCAGATAGGTGTCCCTACACTGATCTTTTTACTGTCTCTTTAGCTTTGCCTTTTCCAGAATCTCGTGGTGTTGGAATCTTATGGTATTTAGTATTTTCAGATTGGCTTCTTTCACTTAGTAATACGTTTTTAAAGTTTCTCTATGTCTTTTCATGACTTGACAGCTCTTTTATTTTTAGTGCTGAATAATATTCCATTGTTTGGATGTACCACAGTTTATTGATCCATTCACTTACAGCATTTACAGAAGGGCATATTAGTTGCTTCCAAGCATTGGTAATTATAAACAAAGGGGCTATAAACATTCATGTTCAGGTTTTTGTGTGGACATAAGTTTTAAAATCCTTTGGGTAAATATCACAGAGTGCAATTGCTGGATTGTATGGTAAGAGTATGTTTAGTTTTGTAGCAAACTGCCAAGCAGTCTACCAAAGTGGCTGTACCATTTGCATTCCCACTAGCAATGAGTGAGAGTTCCTGTTGTTCCACATCCTCACCAGTACTTGGTGTTTTCGGTGTTTGGGATTTTGGCCACTCTAATAGGCTTTAGTGGTATCTCATTGTTGATTTGCAATTCCCTGATGACGTGTGATGTGGAACATCTTTTCATATGCTTATTTGCCTTCTGCATATCATCTTGGTGAGGTGTCTGTTAAGATCTTTGACCTGTTTTTTAATTGGGTTGTTTTCTTATTGTTGAGTTTTAAGAATTTTTTTGTATATTTTGAAATATATATATATATATATATAAAAATATATATCTGTCTTTTATCAGATATATTTTTTGCAAATATTATTTCCAACCTGTGGTTTGGTTTCTTATTCTCTTGCTAGGGTCTTACACAGAGTTTTCAGTTATACTCAGAAGTTTTTAGTTATAATGAAATTTAGCTTATCAATTATTTCTATGATGGATTGTTTTTTGGTGTCATATCTAAAATATCATCACCATTCCCAGTTATCTAGGTTTTCTCCTACGTTATCTTCTAGGAGTTTTACAGTTTTGCTTTTGGACATTTAAGTCTGTGATCTATTTTGAGTTTAATGTTTACAAACAGGTATAAGGTCTGTCTAGATTCAGTTTTTTTGCATGTGAATGTTTTGTTGTTCCAGCACCATTTATTGAAAGACTATCTTTGCTCCATTGCATTGAAACCAAGCAGGACCCTGTGGGGCCTTCCCGGGCACAAAAACCCTTTCATGTCCCCCATTTATTGTTTGTAGGAAAAGGTTTCAGCCTCCTAGACCTTTCCTGAGTTCCAAAGGGCAGATTGAAACAGTTGCTAGAGGAGTGAGGGAATACAGAAACAAAGGAAAGGCCATCGGGAAACAATAGGGCAGTGGTGATGGGTCAGGGTCCTGGTTCCTCCTCAAGGGATATACATAACAATTTGATACATATCTCTGCGTTCTTCTACAGGAACTAAGGCCCCTACCCAGGTGGAGGATAGTAGCTTCAGGCTGAGCACAAGCATGTGGAACTCAGACTGTTTAGAACAAAAGGCTGATGATTGAAATACCTGGAACACCATCCTGTTACCTTATCACCAACCAATCAGAGGAAGGTCACACACCCTGCAGACCTCCCCTCATGCTTTGCCTATAAAACCTCTTCCCCATAAACCATCAGGGAGTTTGAGCATGAGCCACCTGTTCTCCTTGCATGGCCCTTGCAATAAACCTTTCTCTGCTCCAAACTCCAACTTTTCAGTTTATTTGACCTCACTGTGCATAAGGTACATGAACTTGGGTTCAACAACAGTATTGCCTTTGCTCCTTTTTCAAAGATCATTTGAGTGTATTTATTTGAGTCTATTTCTGGGCTCTCTATTCTGTTTCATTGGTCTATTTGTCTCTTCTTTAGCCAATACCACACTGTTTTGCTTACTGTAGAGTTATAGTAAGTCTTGAAATTGGGTAGCATCAGTCTTCCAGCATTGCTCTTCTCCTTCAGTATTGTGTTGGCTTTTGGGGTGTTTTGTCTCCCCATGTACAAACATGGTTTATCTTTTTTTTCTTTTTTTTAAATTGGAGTATAGTTGATTTACAATGTTGTGTTAGTTTCAGGTGTACAGCAAAGTGAATCAGTTATACATATACCTATATCCACTCTTTTTTAGATTCCTTTCCCGTATAGGCCATTACAGAGTATTGAGTATAGTTCCCTGTGCTATATATTAGGTCCTTATTATTTATCTGTTTTATATACAGTAGGATAGGTTCTCTTTCATTGTCCATTCCAAAAGAAATGACTTTAATGTGTCAAAATTTTTCTTTACATATAGTACACATTCTGAATACTTGTAGTACTCTTTTTAAACCTTCAGTTTTTTCTCAGTTCTTCATAATTTCCTCATTTGCTTTGGTCTAATTCAGGTGTTCCACTTTCACCTGAATAAGTTTTTAAAGGACTTGAAATTTTTTCTGACTCTCTCATTCTCTCTTCCTGTTCTTTCTTCCCCTCACAGCCCCTGGTTTCTTATCCTCTTTTTTTCTCAATGTTCTTTGAGAGTGAGGCCTTGGATTAACAAGTGCTTCACACTTTTTAAATAGCAACAAAGTGTTGTGAAGATCATAAACACACGGAAGAAAATAATTAAAAAATAGATGCAATTAAACATTACAGATAAAAAGCAAGTATTTCCTTTTATTGCAAAATTTTAAGTAACTGTTTAGTGTTTTCTCAGAATTCTAGTCTCTATATTGAAATGTGGAAAATGTAATTTTTCTGAAAAATTCATAATTTGTTATAGTTTTCAGGTCAATTGCTATCACATTAATTCTGTCAACATGGACCCTTATTAAAATGAAACTATATTTCTTGAAACAAACATTTTCAGACTGGAAATTCTAAATTATCAAATTGTATTTATTGGTATAAATTGATTTAGAAAAAAATGAATTAAGTGCATAAACTAGTTTCCATAAGATCACTGTAGTAAATTTTGCTGTTATATTTTCACAATTAAAATTTGCTATATGACTACTACAGACAACAATCAGTGAATCTCAGCTTCATCAAACTAGAGGTTGGCACTTCTTCACGTAGGGGATTGTATTTAGAAATTTCTTTGCCTTGTGAACTGATAGAGTACAAGTTGATTGACCTTCAGACCTGGGATCTTGGGTCAGGCCATTGATAAAGTTCAGTGGCTAAGAAAGAGGTCACTGATTGCTATTTATAATTTGTTTTCTGATAATTTTATCATGCACATGTACTCAGAGGCCATGGGTTGCAGTTCATAAATTGAAACAAATGAGTAAAAATATGTAAAACTAATTCTGTCAGTTTTCAAAGCACTAAGATATTTGTTATATTCATTTAAATTAGTATGACTTTATGCATTAACTCTAAAGCTGAGGTGGACAGTAGCAAAATATCATCCTGTGTGTGCTCCTTTATGAATTTTCAGATATGAGTATTTATAAAAATGACATAGACAAAGAATTGCAAAAGTCAACAGAAAATATAAAGTGATGCTTTTCATGTGACTCTGACTCACAATTCTTCATTGTTATTCCTTTTATTTCTTGATAGTCAAGAATTTAAACAATCATTTCATGTCTTTCATATACATAATAAAATGTTCCATCTAAAATATATATATTCCTTTTTAGACTTGTCATTGATAAGTATTCATCTCTCACTATTTTTCAAATCTCTTTATTGGTAAATTCTGCCAATACTTTTTTGGGGCCAAATGTTCTATTCTGCTTTATTGAAAAACACAATTCTATACTGAAGTTTTCTCAGCAAATTTTGTCTTATATTTAGTTAGGAAAATTTTTAATAGCTTGGAAAACATAGTATATAGCCATAGGTTAAAAGAATATTTTACTAAAAAACAACAGTAAGAATAAGCTTTAAAAAGCAAACAAACAAAAAGAATAAGCATTAATTATTAAATCAAAATGCCAGTAGATATTATAAGACATTAAATTAATTCTGAAAATGTTTTCATTTGTATTTTCTTTTGCTTGATTTTCATGGAATTCTGTGTGGATGGGAAATACAAGGTCATTTCAAACAAGGATGATTGCATAACGCAAATCTAATGAAATTGAGAACTTAAAAAAAGGCTAGAGATGAGAAGTGTATCCATTTCTACCAAGGCTTTACTATGCAGAGGACATTGTAAGGAAAGCTTTCCTTGGAATTTTGTTCTTGAAAAGCTGAAAGCAGGTAACAGAGCACAGCAAATAGTAAACAATCTTCAAGAAGTACATATGTGGCAACATTAGTGAATATTTGATCTTGAATTTTGGACAGGTCGGATATCCATTACTAGGGATCACTCATTACCATGTTCCCTTTAAGGATAGGTCTATATCTGTTTTAAATAGTGTGATATGTTTAAATGACCAGAATCTTTTCCTAAATAATTCAATTTAGAATACGTTCCTATTAAAATGTTTAAATGTCACGTAGAAGATGAGCATGGGATTAGGGGTAGGGTGTTGATGCCTTTTATATTAGCACATAAACTAAACTTGGTAGGAAAGATTACTCTAATGGTTAAGTGACTGTTACTAGGGAAAGTGGTGTTTCTGAGAAAATAGTTGATCACACAGAGTGACCAATTTTGTTTGGCATAAGAATCCCAATAAGAAAGGCTGATGTGTGCACAAATCAGACTCGGTGTGACCACTGTTAGTGGGGAGGCTGAATAAAACTGTAGTTAAAAATGAGAGCATTGGGGCTTCCCTGGTGGCGCAGTGGTTGAGAGTCCGCCTGCCGATGCAGGGGACGCGGGTTCGTGCCCCGGTCCGGGAAGAACCCACATGCCGCGAAGCGGCTGGGCCCGTGAGCCATGGCTGCTGAGCCTGCACGTCCAGAGCCTATGCTCCGCAACGGGAGAGGCCCCAACAGTGAGAGGCCTGCGTACCGCAAAAAAAAAAAAAAATGAGAGCGTTGGAATTGGGCTGCCTCTATTTCAACTTTGGCTCTGGCTCAATCTAGCTCTGCACTAACTGTGGGGAAGTTATTTAAATTCTCCAAACCCCAAGTTCCTTATATGTATTATAAATTAGAACTAATAAAGCAATTGGTGTGAGGAGTAAAATAGATTGTGTGTATAAAACTCTCAGAATAGTGGCTGGCACATATAAGTGTCCAATAGATGTTAATATGTTAAATGTTATTTAAATCTCACACTACTCTATAGTATGGTTTCTATGGTAAGGTTTAACATACTATAAAATAGAATGTTTATATGCTCACTGTATAGAAACTATTTTATACACATTAGTTGAAGATTACTATTAGTTGTGTCTCCAAGCATAATTTCTCCCTCAAGGGGGAGCAGTATTTCCCATGGAGTTTAGGACTATTAAATCTGTAAAGTGATCAAGCAGCCCATAAACTATACCATGGTGGCAGCTGCCATGTTTCCTTGCCACACTTACATAGATTCAGCCAATGAGAAAACAAGGAGCCCAAATGAATCCACAAAGTATATTACATAGCAATTTTATAGACTCACAGAGAAACCTGGAGCTATACCTTAAAATGGGGCAAGGTAGACCTGCATGATACTACAATGAGGAATAAGGATGAGACTCTCCCATAAAAATATAGATAAGAAACTGCATGCAATAGCCATGTATCATTATTTGCAGGGCATATCACCAAGACTTGGTCAAGCATTTCACCAAAACTTGGTCAAGCATTGCCTATTGATCTATGTGGTTACATGCACTGTCTTCAGGTTACCATAGCAGATTTGTATCCCTACAAAACCATTTAGATTAAGAAGAGAACCAAAAGCTGGGGGATGTTATTGACCTATTTCAACCTCCTTAAGAGCTTCCCAAGTTCAGTATCCATTGTTACAGACACGGCACTGTCACCATAATGTTGCTGTGCTTGTACCTCCAAATTTGAAAAAAGACTCAGTAGGACTGAGTCTCTCCTTCTCCTCCTCAAAACATACATTCCATCAATACTAAATGCTATAGTTTTCTGACATGCACACTTCCATGCACTTTTGGTCATGCTCCTCTCTGCTCAGAATTCACCTCTGCCAATACCCTCTAAATCTGATGAACTCTTATTTATTATTTAGAATTATCTTAAGTTCATAAATATGCTCTTCCTTCCTACTTTCCCATCAGTGATCCTCACTGTCCCGTGCCTTGGGTATATTTCTGTTGTGTTCACAACATTAAATTATTATTTCTCTTTACATATTTATCTCTGCTAACAAGCTCTAACACCTTTGAACTCCAGTTCATGGTTTTGCATCCCTGGCATAGAGTTCTTCAAGTTTCTGTTAAATTGAATTGAGTTGAATTTAATTAAATTGAATAGTTGTATATTTTTCTATGAAACTGTCCATACTCTTCCCTCACTTTCTTCTAACCAATGACAGGTATTTGAGAGGTAGACAGGTTTAAGGGCACATTCTTTTGAAATGGAGCAGAACAATGTTAAATGATCAACAAGGAGACCAATGCCTAGAATTAGACCGTAGACGTATAATACTCAAACCAATAAGCTCACCATCTTGAGGACTGTAAAGATACTAGAAATATATTTTCTTTTCTTTGCTGTGGTTTAGCCTTAAGAGGTCTGTATTTCCAGACTTACAGGAAACACATACCATTAAAATATAGTCAGTTATTGTTGGTGAAGTCATTCATCTGTTTAGTTAAGGAGGTAAAACTAATATTAGTTCATATTATCTTACACTTTGAATTAGTAATAAATTGTACTGAAAAGTCAGATAAATAGAGGATGTGGACCTTCTCTGTTCTACTAGATGCTTCCAAGGAAATATAATTGTTTGACTTGCCAAGGAAGTAAATAATTATCTCATAATAGGCTCTTGGTGGAATTAAGATTGTCATATATTTCATTTAACATTTGTCACTGTAGAAATAAATTCAAAGATGAAGTTTTTGATTTGATCTGTTTGCTTTTTCTCAGTGGGTCAAGTTTTGTCTAAAGATAACAGCATCATGGATATTCTAACCTACCGAAATTTTCTAAACTTGTCAGATAATAACAATCACCAGGATACTTATTATACCTGTAAGTTATCAGTTAAATTTGATGAATTTGTGTTGGACCCCAAGAATCTTTTTTTTAACCTGAAGTCCAGGTAATTCTTATTTTTCAGTGTATTTGGACAACTGCATCTCTATACTATTTTAATGAATGAAAAAATTTGGAAAATTTTCAGGTCTTTTTGATCAGAAAGTACCCTTTTTTTCCTTTGAGATATCTACTTTCCTTTCCAGATTTATCTCTCACCATTAATCTTTTTGTTTTTAAGAAATCATCATGATGGACTGCCTACACGTTCCCTTTTTCTTTTGCCCATGCAGTTCTTGCACTTCGAATCCTGCTGCCCATGAGTTTCCTTCACTTGGCTGACCACATTCATCATCTGAGACTTAAATCTAGTCTCCTCTAGGAATGGCCCCTTGACATCCTACGGCCGAGATGTCTCCACCTGTTGTACTCTAAACCACTTTTGCCTACCATTAATGGTCAGCATTTTTCACTGTACTATTATTTTTTAAATCTTCTCAACTAGACCATAGATTCTTATGGGCAGGCACACTATTTATTACTCTTCATGTTCCCCAACTAGCCTAAATCTAACAGTGGATGTCTAATAATGTTTACTAAAGGAATGAAGAGTACAAATTGTTTAGGTTCTATCTTTATAATTTTAAATCTCTAAACATGCATATCTTTTAGGAAATGTGCCTTTTTTTCTTCTTGTTGTGTCTCCCATCTACATGAAGAACTGTCATGGCTGGTTTTATATAAGTAGCAAGAGGTTATTAACACAAAAAATTTAATTAACTAGTTTAAAAAAAATTATAAAGTAATATATATGCAGATAGTGTAAGGAAATGTAAATTAAAAGTGAGCCTTCTTACTATCTCTAGTTCATGATAGATAACCATTATTAACAGTTTCTTGTTTGTACTTCTAGAAATGTTAATATACATGAAGCATATATAGGTAGATATAAATATCTTATACATATTCAAATAAGTACAAATACACAGACACACATACATATATGTTTGTTTTGTGTATACTTTTATACATGTAAGATAATACTATGTTTACATCTTGGAAAAATTCATATTAACTTACATAAATCCACTTCATTCTTTTAATTGGCTGTATATTATTCTATTTTATCATGATATAGTTAATCCCCTCCTACTGGGTAGTTAGGTTGTTTTAATTTTTTTCCCATTATAAGTAATACTTCAATGAATGTTCTTTCATACAATTCTTCATGAAGAATGTTTCTAATTAAAGTAATATGGAATTTGGATACATATTTCTGAATTAATCTTAAGAAAGACTGCTACAATTTATACTTCTATCAAGAAGAGAATGTTTCTCCATACTCACTAATTTTGTGTTATTCAGTTTATATTAGGGTGATCTCATGTGTTTTAATTAGCATTAATGTACATACGAGTGAACAGGAGTATTTTGGATATAATTAAGGATTTGTACTGCTGAAGCACATTGGTTCTTTGTCTTCATTTATCTTAGATACTATTATATCTCAGTTTTTCTCTGCTTTAAAGCTCTCCCAAAGTTTGTTTTTGCATCTTTTGTTCTCTAATTCTCTATTCATTTTCAAAATTCTAGTTTCCATACCCTATTTGAAATATAAAATGTTTTATATAAGGTTAGTTTTCCAGTTTTGCCATTATATTTGTTCCATTAGAAAGAATCTGAGACTGATACAGACTTAATTTTTTTTCATTTTTTTAAATCCTTGGAATTTAATGAAATTTGAACAGTAATATTTCCTCTGGGTTTTGATTTACAGTACCTACTTACCTAGAATTAATAATACTACCTGATCCACAATTACAGAAAAAACTTTCAAAGTTAAGAAACAGTCTAAATTTGAGGTATAAAAAGAATATTCAGGGCTTCCCTGCTGGCGCAGTGGTTAAGAATCCGCCTGCCAATGCAGGGGACACGGGTTCAAGCCCTGGTCCAGGAAGATCCCACATGCCACAGAGCAACTAAGCCCATATGCCACAGCTACTGAGCCTGCGCTCTAGAGCCCGTGAGCCACAACTACTGAAGCCCGTGCACCTAGAGTCTGTGCTCCGCAACAAGAGAAGCCACCACAACTAGAAGCCTGCACACTGCAACAAAGAGTAGCCCCCGCTCGCCACAACTAGAGAAAGCCTCGCACAGCAACAGACCCAACAGAGCCAAAAATAAATAAATAAATACATAAGTTAAAAAAGAAAGAAAGAAAGAAAGAATATTCATTTAAAAATATGGAATCCTTCCCAAATTTGGGTGTCATCTTTGCACAGGGGCCATGCTAATCTTCTCTGTATATGTCCAAGTTTAGCATATGTGCTGCTGAAGTGAGCACTAAACTTAAGTTTTCTAATTATAGATTTGCCTATACTGGTATAATTTGTGTGTGTATGTGTGCTCCAGTATTTAATTTAACTTGTTTCACTGCTACCTAAGTGCTTTACTAAGTGTTCTGGAGCTGCACTTGATGAAAAACACTAAAATAATCTGCATTATAAGTTTTTTGTATGCTGAGTCTTCAGAATATTTCATCTATCTTCATCCAATCCTAAAATAATAAAAACTGGAGATAACTTTTAATTATTTTAGTAATTTCTTTTTTTATTGAAGTATAGTTGACTTACAATAGTTAAATATTAGTTTCAGGTGTACAACATAGTGATTTAATATTTTTATAGATTATACTCCATATAAAGTTATTATAAAATATTGGTGATATTCCCTGTGCTATACATTACATCCTTGTATCCTATTTATTTTATACTAATTTCTTAATAGTCAGTCCTACATGTGTCTTAAAACATGAGCTCACTTGCCATTAGAAAGCTCTTTTTTTAAAGTTTAGCATCCTGTTTTTACCACCCTATTTTTAAAATTATTTAAAATTTTTGCATCTTAAAACATTTATGCTCATATATTAGCTTCTTTGAAACTATAGTTGAAAGGAGATATTTATGTTTGTTACATTTTGCGTAAGTCTCCCCCCCCCCCTTCTCTTTCCTAAAGGAAGGCAGGTACACAAGTCAAGAGGAGAAAGGCAACTGACCCCTTGACCAAGTTGTTCTGTTTGGTGAGGTTGTACCACATTGCCCTTGTGAGGTTTACAGTAAAAGCGGAGCAGAGGTCTGGAGTAAAGGACTAACAGCGTTAGGATCAAAGTCCTAATTGTCTGTTTTCTTGAAGTTAGGGTTATTGGCAGCTGCCATTATACCATCCATGCTGCTGTCACCCAGCACAGCCAACCAGCATGCACTAATTGCAGTGGCCTTTTCATCAAGTAAGATCATCCCACTAAACACAAAGAGCTGTCTTTCCATTAGCACAGACAGTAGCCAGCTAGATCAGCTGGGCTCCTTCAGTATGATTGGACTGTCATATTGTTATGATTTGTTCAAGTTTAGAGCATTTAGCAGATACCCTTTGCACCTCTCTTTGTACCTGAATACTATAACCTGACTGCCCCTATCATTTAAGAGGGTGCTATAGCTTTTCAAAGTTCAGCAGCGCACAATTGCAGGCAGGCAACTGGTTTCTGACAAGAGATCAATACTGTCCTTCCAAACGCTGGAGTCAAGCTGCTGGGTCTGTCAGAGGGATGTGTGCTGTAATTGGATCATGGATGCTGCAAGTCATCTGAGTTTCCCTTCAGCACTGTCACAGCTGTCAGATGTCATCCCTTTGTACAGCTGTCACTGCAGGAGGGTTGGGGCTCTTTTTCCGTTCTAACCCAATGCAAATGTCCACTTAGCAGATGAATATTGAAGATATTAGACACTTCTTTATGCCTTTATGCAAAATAAAGATCTGTGTCATCTGTGAATTTCATGGAAATAAGTTGCAATTTATTCACTGTGAGAAAAGTGAAGTGAAGCCTGTAAAAATGAGAAATTATTTGGTTCAGGCTATTAAAAAAAGGAATATTTTACAGAATAAACAACAATATGCAGATATTTTTCTTGAGATGGAAAAAATTATACTGTGCAGTATTTAGAATGGTCACCTGATATTTGATTTTATATATATATATATATATATATATGTATGTATGTATCTTTTGCTTCATCTATAGTCTCAGAAAAGGGACAAATCTTGAATGGATTGGGATCCTTTTAAATCATTAAAATCTATTGAAAAATATAAACCCAATATCTGTTTTAAAGTAGCAATATAATAAGATTTAAGGAACGCAGTTATATTAGAATCAGGTCAAGGAGTCTCAAGAAAGTTTTTAAGACAGGAAGGGCAGTCTCAATAAAAATGAGTATCCTGTTTTGGTCACTGAAACCTTTTTTCTAAGTTATTACAAGTTAAACAGAAAGACATGTTCATAGCTGGGAAAATAATTGCATAACCAATGAATGGCTTCTGTCAATTTCAGTCAATTTACTTTTGTTTAAAGAGAACAGTCAATAGAAATGCATTTTATTTTATTGTACTTACTCTTATAACACTATATTTTTAAAAACAATGAGTGATTAGCTTCCAGAATTGCACAACTTGAGTCATGTGCACTTGCAACACGTAGTAAAAATGAAGAGATGTCGCCAATGTGGTTTTGGCAATTGTATTCTTAGTTCAGGAACTTCCGTTCATCATATTGTGATCGATCTGTGAATTTCCCTAGACTATCCTAGAATAAAGTACAATCTTAACTTTTTTAAAAAAATCATTTTCTTCTTGTCTCACTAAGCTGATGTCAGAATCATTTTTTTGGATGGTCAACAGGGTAATTTTTGATCTGGGTGGCTGACTTCCTTTTTCTTGAGGTCCAGACCACATACCACCTTCTCTGTCAAGCAAGCAGCCGGCACCGGCCCCAGTGACAGAGTAGCATGAACCTTATTTTCCAATATCTAACCTTAGCATTCTGTCATCCACCAGGGTACTCACTGGGTCAGCCCCTCAAATATCCAAACTTTTTCCCTCCATCTGGCATTATGAGGTGACCTTCACCTCATTTGCAGTGGCTCAAGTTTTTTGGACCCTAACATTGGTGGCCGCCAAAATCAAAACATAGACATTTGACACACAATGTGGGGTAGGGCAGTAAGAAAGGAGGGAACCAACCACAAGAAAATGCACATTCATTTAAAAGACAATGTATTTGAAATGATTGAAATATATGCTAATCAGGTTAAGAAGTATTACATTTCCCCTTTTGCCTCAGTTAGCACTTTTCTCTCAATGTGATTTTACTTTTACAAGAAGCAGGATAAAAATCCTACGAATATTAAAGTGTTTTACTCCTATGAAATGAATTATTTAGCAATCAAATCTTAGTTGACTATCACTCGTATAGAAAAATGGTCTTCAATAGTTACTTGGGCAGAAAATATAAGAATGAATGAAGTAAAAATTTTAAACTTAGTTTCTTAAGGTTATTCTTCTGTGATGATAACTGTGAACTTTATATGCAACTCCAGTGACTCAAGTAGGCACACTCTCTCTTTTTTTAACATGGTTTATGGCTAATTATATCAGAGATCCAAAACAGTCTTTTTTACATTTGCATTAATAAGGATGTCACATGACCACATTGAAGTAGAAGTATACATCAAAGGTAGATTAAAGGTTGGTTAAGCATCAAACCATGTTCCATATGTAAATTTATAGCAATGATGGGCTATAGAAAGATAGCTTACCCTCTATTTCTCTGCTACTAAATAAAATTAAAAATTCACAACTCTGGTTTATGGGATTTTAAATGAATTTGATCTCTCTTTTGGGCAGGGCAAATAAGTGTTTTGTGATGTATTATTTTATAAAAAAAAAAAAAAAAAGACCACCGTTCTGGCTCATTTAATTTTGCGAGTGAATGATCTAAGATTAACTACAGACTAGTCAGTGCAGTTTAAAAGCTGAAAGCAATTTTCAGCCATAGATGGTAATGCCACATTCAGTCCACAACCGAATGACTCTAAATGACTAAGCTTCGAGGTCTTTGTATATGACCACAGGGCCTGATAAAGCCATAGGAACACAGTAAAAGCACAAAAATAGTTCCAATTTATTTGGTGCCATCACCTTAATGAGATTAATACAGACGTGTTCATGTGCCTAATTGGTGATTTTGTTTTAACTAGTAATGAAGGATTAAAACTTCAGGCAACAGGCTGCTTGCTGGAAAGAGGATTTGAGAGGAAAACAAGATTTTAATTATAAAAAGGAAACCTGTGAAATATACCACTGCAAAGTTAATAATAATTCTTAAAAAAAGAACTGATTAAAATGGATACCCTGGATTGTTCCTGGCATTTTGGGAGAAAGGGTGATTTTATGAGCAGAGCCACATACTGCTTTTATTTACCAGTAGACCCTTTGGCATATGAAAACATATAAAACTGTTCCTTATAATGAAAAAGTGTTAAGACTGAAAAGCATTGGCCCTCAGGCTACTGTGGAATTTAGAGTATGTAGCATTTTATTCTAATTCATTTTTAATGACTTACTATAACCGAATGACCTGTGGCTGGCTGTCCCACTAAATCCCACAGCATCCCAGTAAACCAGAGCTTCTTTGGAGAAGCTTCACCTATGACTTGCTATGGGTTTGCCTCCCTTCAAAGTCTAGTTGTAACCATTTAAATGCTAACACTATTAAGCATGCTGCCAAAACACAAACACTCAGCCTAAGTCATTAAAATTTAATTATAAGGGGGCAGCTGAGCCCAGTTTGAGTTTTGAGTCTGAAAAATCTTATCTAAAAAAAAAAAAATCTAATAAACTACCCAACCAAACCTATCAGCATCTGTCTGTACTGGCCCAGTGAACTATATTTAAATAAAGTTTCAGGTTTTTACCAAAGTTCACATTAAAACATATTTGGGTTATTACTCATCTATCCCAACGGTAAAACGGGCCATTGTTTTACCTCGTCGTTGGTGGTGAGTTGTATAACCTGTGCCTTGTACGTCCCTGCCAGCATGTTAACTTTGTCTCTCAGAACAAATAGTAAAATAAAGGAACTATATCCCTCCACCACCAACTGAATAAAACCATATTATCTAGGTCATTCTCTTCCCCACGAAACTTTGGCCAGTGCTAGTAAGATGTCTTTCTGATTACTTAAGAATCCCTGAAATGCAAGAATTTGGTCTTTGATGTTCTATTATGAACCACTTTAAAAGGACTCTGGGTAGTGATACGGCGCAGTGTAAGATGCTACCTTCCCAGAGAATGAAGACAGAAATATATTTTACATTTCTTGTCAGATTGAACTTTAAGACATCCTGACTGCTTTCTCTATAATTTAAACATCACAGCCAAAATGGCAACATGCTTTGTTCAGTTCCAGTTGTGTGGAGTTTTAGTGCTTCATTGATTCAGAGGAAGGCTGAGGCTGGCACAGGGAGCAGGGCGACGGAATCACAGTCTCACTGCAGCATGTCAAGCCATTATATCTGGGACCAGAATGTCACCGTGGTCTCAATGGTTCGTCAGCTGAAGGATATGGTTAACAAATGTGAAACCAAACTTCAGAGGAGCTGGTTTTCTGTGCTAAGTGATCTGTATTCCCTCTGAATTTACTTTCCCCTAACCCCGTGAAATTAACAGTGCTTTCTGACATTCGACCCCCTGACCTCCCACATAATAAGAATTTAAAAAGCACCATGCATGAGTGTGTCTCTGTAATGCAAAACTGGAAAAAATGACCATGTCACAGTTTTATTATACAAAACCTTCTCAGTCTCCATTGCATGCTTCATATATGAGTGCTCAGTTTAAAGTTATTATAAAGAAAAACACAATTTTAAGAGTAATAATTCACTGTTCGTGACTTTTATAGACAATAAATTGTAGCAAATACATATTGCTACCAAAAAGCTTTGTACTCCGTTAATGCAGATATTTACCAAGATGAGTGTTAAAAATAGTCCGCTAGAAGACTCTGATGGTTCAAAGGAAGGGGTTTCCAGGGAGCCGATTGCCAAGGGTGCAAGTGCATGCACAATGTGTAGGTCTCAAGGTTTAAGAGGCAGAAGCAGGAAAGTGTTATGTGGAAATGATTTTGTGTTATCAGGCTCAGGGGATGACAGCATACAAGAGTAAGAACAAGGTGCTATGTGGCTTTTTCTTCACTGTGAAGTAAAGATTGGCAGCTGGAAGTAAGGCTTACAGACAGACCTGCACACAGGACCTCTTCACCTAGGACTCATAATCACTACTCAAAGGAAAACGCATTTACCAGGGAAAAGCGGCTGTAGCCATCAGAAGTGTGCTTAAAACACCACTTAAATATCACTTTATACGCTATTACTTGCAAACTGTGGCTTCGTATTAAATTATACTTGCATAGGCTTTTGCTTAGGTGCTGATAATGCTTTTGAGGTTGCATTGGTGAAGAAGAATTTAGGCTGCTTTACAAGAGACGTGACCAGAATATTCCATGCAGCTGACAGTGACAGGGTGAAAAATTGCAGAACTGTACTTTCTTTCCCCATATAGATTGTAATTTTAATTGTCATTGTGGCCCTTCTGTTTTAATTATGGGACTTCTTTGATATATACCAGGACATCGTATTGAATGAAAATATGGTGCTATAATAGTCTCTTTATAATTAATGATCACATGTAGATCTTGGTGCATAAAAGGGAAGGAATAAATGAACAATTTATTTAACTAGGTTTTGGATTTCTTTCTGTCTTCCATTGAATATAAAATGATCCCAGGGCTTCTGGGAATGTTTGATATAAGAACTGCACAGAATATCTAATAAAATTACTTTAGGCTGGATTAAAAAACATATTATGTTTTAAAATGTTTTGCCCCATAATGGTAAAATGTATCTATTTACCACATTATTCTTTTAACATTTCATCTGAAACCAAAAAAAAAAAATCGTTTAAATTTATTTACAGGCATATTTTAAATGTGTGTATTCTTAGATTTTCCTTGTGGTATAACAGATTCTTACAGGTAAAATGAGGGGTCAAGAAAGAGACTTTTGAAGCTTGATTTATCAAACTGCAAAAAAAAAATTTTCCTTTGAACTTTTTCTTTCAAAATAGAATAGATCTGTGCTGTATCCTTTCTCTGAAGGAATAAATTTTTTCTTAGTTACTACTAATAAACAGAAGCTGTTTTTCTACAAATCAAAAATAGTTGTCTCTTCATAGGCAATTTAAGTGCCCTGAAAACTGTGAAGACAAAACGAAAAAACACAGCAAAGGCTTAACATTGTTCTGAAACTATCACGTAACATGCTTACCATATAGAACACTGTGACACAAATATGCTGGGCTCATATACATTTCAAGAGAGCCAGACCTCTATGGATTTCTGGAAAGCAGACTTATTTGTCCAGGGTCTGTCACGGTAAAACAGGAAAATGCCCCCTGACAAGCTTCTGCTAATTTTATTGTGGCACGGAGTCCTGTGCATACATCCTCTACTGTATGACTGCAGTTCAATTGCAGAGCACGATGAAATTGGATCGGCAGAGACAGGGACTACCCTGGGGTCAGCTGTGACCATGCCACTTCTATGTGATGTCTAGTTGGGGTGATGGTGTGTAAATAAACGTAGAGAATTGCAAATCTTGTCATGGCCACGCTGAACAGCTCAAGCATTTAAAGATGGTTGCCCGCAAACCTAACTGGAAGGTGGTTTCTCTGTGTGGTGGCTGAGGAAATACTCAGTTCCTTGCTGGAGTCGTCTTCTTGACATATCTGAAAGTACTGACCCAGCATTATGTTGCTGAAGGGCTTAATCACTAAATAGTTTTTCATTGTAGTGGAAAGTAAAGAAACAAGCTAATCATGTTTGAATATTGTGCTTTTAGAGTTATAGTGCTGATACCAAGGATACTTTTTATTTATATTATCCTACTTTGATTTATTTGTTTTTTTTAAATGAGGTGAAGCATCTTAAAGTCTTACTGTTTATTGAATTTAGCACATTAAAGTTCTATGAGTTCTTGTCATTATTATGAACTTTCCTAATGTTAGAAAATAAAATATTATAGAATTCACATTTTCTGCTTATGAATCTAATTTTATTTAAATACTACTTACAGTACTCATTAAAATATACTTAGGTTTTCCTACCTTCAACTCATAAGATGTATTTTGTACCAGTTTTGCATTTACACATATCTGTTTTTCTGTTACTTTTCCCACATGCCAATTACCTTTCATTACAAATTTATAAAATCATTTACATTTTAGCAGTTTAAATGTTTCTGCTGACATTTTGTAACTATTACCCTCTTCTAGAATGGCATATGTTCAGGCAGTTAATAAAAAATTAAATGGAATAGCACTAGACAAGGTGAAGCTTTGTATCAGAGTGTTCTCCACATTTCTGAAAATACCATCTTTGTGTTGCCAACTGTGAAGTGAGGTTAGGTCTGTGCCAATATGTGTATTTGTCACAACTGTCACAGAGACCACGGACTAGCCAATCGCACAGCCCTTAATTAGACAGTTCTATTTTGCTTTTTAGAAATTATCCTCATGTAAAATGGTGTCTAAGACTCAAGAAAGGTGCTGAGAGCTAAGAATGCCAAAAATGCCAGCAGAAAAACACTTTGATTTTTTTGGTAGAAGATTTATTAACTGCTGCATGATTTCTTAAATATAGAAATGAAATATGCAACATAAAAGAAATTGTATAAACGTAGCAGGAAAGAAAGGCAATGTTAAGGGTTATTGAAATAGCAATAGGCTGAATTAAACATTACCATGGTATGATATGTTTTCATATGGATTTTAGAACTATAAATTAAAAAATCTACAAAATGAGCATTCAATTAGTGAAGAGATCATGGATGCCTTAAAAATCTTTATATAGGTTCACAATTGTGATACTGGCTTTATTTAAAAAATTCCATTTCAATTATCTATTACTGAAGGTAAATTACATATTTTGGTCAAATATTATTTATGTTTAACATTTTAAAAATTCTAGAAACATCTATATATAGCATAATTCTATAGATTTTTAGAAAATAAATTCAGAGTTCTTCATTCTCAAGGTAAAATGTATTGAATACCTTGCAATATCTTAAAACATGATTTTAATTTTTATAATATATTTATACACAGTGGTAAAGTTTCATGGAGAATGAAGTAGATAAAAATATATCAGTAAAATTGTGTCTGTGCAATTATTTTATCTTCATATGCATTTTCCTTGTTTGTGAAAATGCATACTAATATACCCTTTTACTGATATTATCTTCATATATTTTTACATTTTGATAATTGGAAATTGAAATTACATTTATCTTTTAAGTAATAAATCATCAACACACTTGGTAATGTTTGCCAGTGATATTGCCTTTGGATAAAAATATGATGAATTTTATAATATTGCATATAAGTAAAAGTAAATCAACATGATTTAAAAAATATTGTAAAACTTATTATAAACTTCTTCTTTTATATGATTTCGTAGGTCTTAAGGTTTTTAAGCTAATTTCATCCAGAGTAGAAATACTTTGGGTTCCTGGACCCTGAGGGTGGGAAGTCCTAAAAATTCCAGTAAATGAAACCTACACAACATCATAAAGAACCTTTTTTAAGAAATTAATAATGTAGATGGAAGATTTAAATCTCTAATTTAGATGGAAGATATTTAGTTTATTTGTTTGTTTTTAACAGTGGAAATTTCATGTATGTTATGAGCAAAAAAAAAAATCTAATTTGGGGTAACTTGCACGGTTCATCCCATTTTGAATCTTTATTCAATAGGCATATCATAGAAGTTTTAACAGTCATAGCAGATTAACCTTGCCTGTGCTTTTGGAGGCTAGTCATCTGATGAATTTACATGCAGCTGGATGAAAATGCTATTTGGAGAGAGATTGAGAGTTTATTTGATTAAATCCCTTTCTCCACTACCTTGACCTCTTTCTTGTGAAATAATCAGAACTGTTTAGCAAGAATATTCAGGCATTAATAATGAATTGCTTTTGAGCTAGTTTCTTCTGCATGCAACAAGCCCATTGGTGTCCCTGATCTTTTCTTTTTTCTTTTGAAAATTGTGCTTTATTTAATGAACACTGTGATTAGAAACAGTAAGAAATATATCTTTGAGAAATTTTCTTTTATAATTTGTAGGCCATTTTACTAGTAGTACTAATTGCTGTGCTTTGACCTCCCTCTTCTCCCAAAGACTGTCTCCCCACGATCTGTATGAAGATGGGATGTGTTAGGCAGGGCCATATACTTCAGTATGATTGGATGGCAGCTTTGTGGTTTATCCTCACCAACTGTAAGAGTGGTTTTGAGAGTTCACAGAATACTATGATGTTAAATAGTGCCATTGTTTGTGATACCATGGTTTGTGCACTTATGTACTTCCTCCATAGAGCTTTGCTTTCTAACAGTTTTGTTGCTCAATTTAATCAGATCACAGTTATTTTTTGGAACAATTATTAGGTCATATTTCATAGACTTACCCTTAATGTTAAGAAGAGGAATTTACCTCCTTCACACTCCTTGGAATGTTACTGGATGAATCCCAGGCTTTATTTGGCAATAAAACATTGGTCAGTGTTTGGGAGATAAAATAACTTTCAAGTGTAACTTTGACATGAAGTAATAGGAGCAAGTGGAAATTTTTAAAGTGCGGTGCTGTCACTCCTGGCATATTTAATGCTCTTGATAGTTGAAGGTGGCAGATTTGCTGTGTACATACATACACTACTGTACTGTCACCCATTATAAAGCTACAGTATCTTGTCTTTATACTAAATTGAGCTTCATTATAATGTGTTTCTTGATAATAACATGCACTTGACTGTAATATGTAAAATGCTTGGCTTTCATGAACAACTCTATGGAAAAGCTGTACAGCATCTCATTTGCATTTAGCAATTATGTTACATTTACAATATACTAAGCTGCAGAAAATCTAATCTAACATCATAATTTAAAATAATAATTTCCAGGACCTTACAAGTAAGATACAAGTCAGATTACAATAACACATTGTACTATTTCTCTGTTGAGTAAAACAGAATTGCTTCACTATTTTTTCCCTCAAAATTATTCAGGAAAGATTTAATTCTTTAATAATGAGAATAGCATTACATTGAGAGGGAAAGACCATTTAAATTGTTCATAGGTAGGTAAAATTTGTCTTTCTTGATCATAAATTAGTCATTTTGGGGGGATCTACTCATATCATTAATATGCTAAGTTTAGGGGAGAGGTTTTATGACACGCAAATGACCTGATAGCAATCCTGTTGTAAAGATCATATATCTGATTTTCAAAATGTCTATATTTTTAATTATGAAGTGAAGTGATACATAATTCAAAAATTCACAGTCAAGCATAACAGAAAAAATAGAAAATAAAATAATTTTCATAGTGACATCTAAATACACTCACTCTCAAACTTTTGTTATATATATATTTTTTGTTGTTATATTTTTTGATGTTTCAGATCCCATAAATATCATGTGTTGCAAATCTGATGCTTAATTTGACCATATGGATTTGAGGGTGGGTTTTACTTTAATATTGATACATACATTTATGAAGATTTCTGAAAAATATAAAATCTATTTAATAAGTATTTGAGAACCTATCATGTGCAATTCACTCTAGAGTACATGTTAGAAAACACAGTCTTGCCACCAAGTATTTTATGATGTATATCAGAAGTAACATTTTTACATATTAATTATAAGAATAAAGTCAGCGGCATAAAAGAATGAAAACCTCAGCTCTTAAGGAAAGAAGTCATATTTAATAGAGGATCAGAAAATGCTTCATGGAGAAAGTTTTATTTTAGATGAGGCTGAAGTTCAATTCAATTAAACCCAGGAAGCATTTATTATCATCAACTATGATATGATCTCTGCTCGGAGGGAGCTTATAATCTAGTTGCAATAAGGACACATTGGAAGGGACAACAAATTCTATGTGAGCTGTTAGGAAAAGCCTTGAGAAAGAAGTCACATTTGACCAAGATCTTAATTAAATGAGATAAAGAGGGGGAGGAGGAAGCATTCTGGGATGAATGAAAAGCATAAGAAGCATAAGAAAAGAGAAAATATTAGGGTGTGAAGGAGCATGTATCTTCTGAAAAGAGAAGACTTGCCAGTGTGGCTGAATCATGGGAAACTGCAGCACTGTGATAGCTGGTGAAATAAGAATGGAAGCTGAGCTTGAAGCATCTTGTATGTCTGACCAGCCAAGTGACATCTGTCCTGATTTCTTTTCTCCTTTTTCTTTTCACCTTTTTTCCCTCCTTTATTTTTTCTCTCTCTTCCAGGAAGATACCCTTGACAGTTTTGCAAGAGCTCAGTTAGAATGGGAAGAAAGAGAAATGGAGAAATTTCACTTCAGATTGAGGCAAAGTCAACTGCTAGAAATAGGCTGAGTGCAATCTTAACTTCTGAATGATATTATGCCCCTGGCAACGTTTGTGCTTAACAATTTCCATTGCATTCTTTACTTTGTTTCCAATTAATGAGACAGTACTACAAAGTAGAGATCTTAAGTGAGAAATTTAGACGATAGTCCTTGTAGCTAAGAAAATCAACACCTTTCTATTCCCAAATTATGCAAATTAATTTTAGGGTAAATTAAAGGCCCAGGTTATTGTTCTGCCTCCATTCTGCTTTATTTTGTAAACAAAACTTTATTGAGTAGGAAGTAACTTCTTTTTTAAGAGCTTTTTTTTTTTAACATCTTTATTTCTTTATTGGAGTATAACTGCTTTACAATGGTGTGTTAGTTTCTGCTTTATAACAAAGTGAATCAGCTATACATATATCCCCATATCTCCTCCCTCTTGCATCTCCCTCCCTCCCACCCTCCTTATCCCACCCCTCTAGGTGGTCACAAAGCACCAAGCAGATCTCCCTGTGCTATGTGGCTGCTTCCCATATATATGTATATGCCACCCTCTCACTTTGTCCCAGCTTACCCTTCCCTCTCCATGTGTCCTCAAGTCCCTTCTCTAGTAGGTCCGCCACTCTTTGGCTCGATCTATTTCCTGGCTGTATCAAATTCTGCATGTCAGTAAGGAGAAACCACAGCAAATAAAATTAATTTTATTCAGTTTTATATTCTTTAAAAAAACTATTTTTTTTTTGGTTTGACTTTTTTCTTTCTCTTGCAAATAAGCTTTTACTTAGAAACTAAAATCAATAAAAATGTGCCAAAATTTAAAAAATATTTTAAAGAATCATATCCTCTCTAAATATACTTCATGTTTATACCAGATGTAAATATTTCTAATTTAAAGCAATGTCTTCATATTACTTAGAAAACCTATGAGAAATATCTTAATCATTAACTACATAAAGCAGTTACTCTAGAACAATCATATTGGGAAATATTATGTTTCAGCTATTTTTTATTCTGTATTACTCAATGCTGCGTAAAAAAAATGTTTCATCCCTTCCTTGGGAAATCTGCAAGAGAACAATACTGGGAAGATGTATTTCCAGGAGCTAGTGTAAATGAAAAAATGAGAGAAATAAAACAAAAATATATACTTTACCAACAATGTTGATTTATCTCCTATTTCTAAATACTTATTGGCAAATTAACTTTGAATTTGACTAAATTCTAATGAAGGCTAAAATTGTAGAAATACTAACAGCAGCAAAATGGGTGATCTGACTCATGATGGGCTAAACCAAGTTTTTTAATGCTCAAAATATTTAGAAATTTTAGAATGTTTAGAAGAATGTTTTATCTATGTTGTGTACAACCAGGATGAGGTTGGCAAGACATTTTAGTACATTGCTTTATCTAAAAACTTGACTCTGACGATATTCTAGAAGTTTAATTGGCTATTCTTTTTATAAAAATCAAAAATGGAATTAAAAAAAATTCTCTATTGCCTTAATCAATCAGCCTTTCTAATATCACAGAACCTACTTGATCAGCAAAGTCTTCTCATCATCTAACCCAAATCCCTCCAGGCAAAGCTGAAAGTTCAAATTCAGTTCCATATATCAGTATTTCGCTTTGTGATATAAAGTTATGGAACATAGCATGTGCCCTCCTGTAGAAAGAGTTTTGGGGACTGGAATCGACACCAAAAGTAAGGGCCGTATTTCAAAACTGAGTTTGCCCTAAGAAAGATGTCACATAAACAAGCATATAAGTTCATTACTTTAGAGCCCACTCCTCATTTTTCTTAAAAAGCCTTCATTGTACAGAGCAAAATGTGTCAGTATATCCTTTAAGTCTAGTACAGCAACACTTTCACTGGAACACAAAGGACTGCATTCGTAGTCTGAAGTTCCTTCTCATTTCAGTAAAGTCTCAGTGTCTCTTGGCAGTTTTCAATTTCATTCCTTGGTTACCTCAAAATTCTTGAAGTTTCGCTCCTAGATTTTCTGTGCTTTCCTTAGGGCAATAACCTCATCCCACAATGAAAGGAGGTGGAATCTACTGATTTTGGTCATAGGTTGGTCATGGAAACTGGGCAAGGAATAAGGAGTAAGGAAGAATGAGGAGTTCAAGACAATTCTGAGTGATGGGGAAGATGAGGTGCTATTAATAAAATGAGAAAATTAGGAAGAAAGCATGCTTGAAGCAAATGGTAAATAATAAAGCAAGATTCTATTTTACTTTGAAATTTATGGCTTGATGGTTTGCTAACCTTCATGAGAGTGGTTTTGGCCCAGGTGTGAGAAGCAATCCACATTTCAAGAGAGTAGAAGTTGGTGGATGATGAGATGTGCGGTAGAGATGATAGAGGACAATTTTAAATACTTGGCAGCAAAGGTAAAACCGAAGATAAGATGATGTCTTGAAAATGAAAGGGAAAATTTTTTCTAGGGCAGAGAAATCATGCCTGGGTTGAAACGCTCTAGAAAAGTGAAGCGCAAGCAAGTTCAAATAAAAGAAGCATCACTTTCTTGAACAAAGAGACTAAAGGCAAGAGGAAAAAGTTGAGGTTCTGAAGTAGAAGGGGGTGCTCACAGCAGATAAACTCCATCTTCTCATGAAATAGTAGCCAAGGCAATTTGCAAAAGTGGCTATTCTTTTGAGCAAGGTGGAGATTGTTTCAGAGTTCCTCTCTCTCTCTCTCTCTCTCTCTCTCTCTCTCTCTCTCTCTCTGTCACACACACACACACACACACACACACACACACACACACACACACACACACACACACAATGTAAAAAGAATCCTGAGAAGTAGAGAGCCTGGCTATGGTTTAGTAGAGTTATTCTACATTTATTCTTCCAAAATACCCTATTAGAGTGGGGTTTCAATTTCTAATTGTTTTCTCCATTTCAGGATTTTGATTCTTATAATTAAATTTTAAACACTGTGTCAGATTTAATGTGTTTGAGGCCATTATGTGCCAACTTTGTAAAATTTTTCCTTATGGTGAACTGAAACTTTCCTCTCTGTAGCTCTGGAGTTAATCTGTCAGAAAAAAAACCTACTCTCTCATTAGGAGTCCTTGTCAAATGCTATTGCATCCTTCTTTGCTTTCAAAACTCTAGACTAAACACTTTCTTTTGTTAAATAATTTCTGATATCATTGAATTTCTTTCATCTTCAATGAGAAAAAATTACACATTATTTTGCCTGAGAACTGAACGTACATTTAGAAATAGCTGTTAGCTCAAATAATGTAAATTATTACAAATAAAGACCTATTGCTTGATTTACTTTCTGTTTTGTGTATGTTTATATAAAAATTGTTCTATTTGGCTAGAACTCTATTCAATCAATTTACATAAATCCATGCTAACATTTCCAAAGATAGGAGTGTCATGAGGATAATATGGAGGCAAGGAATCAGTAATAAGATTTATAAAAGACCTTGAGAAAAATATTCAAATATTTTTATTATTTGGAATTTTTATTCTTGATATTAGGAGGAAATGGACTATATATTAATCCCCTATGAGTAAATTTATTCCTGGAGTGGGGTTGGCATACTTTAGAACAAATGTGCGTATTTCTTATTCTCATTGCATTTTTCCAGATGATAAGAAAATGATTGGAAAATTACTTTTTATGGTTGATATCCTAGCTTTATTAGCTTTTTCCAATGTTATAGAGTAAGTCCACATGTTTATGAACATTTCCTCTACTGTGAGTGCCTATATTCATTAAAAATAAAATATTCATTAAATTATACTCCTCACATTATGTCTAGATAAGATTAATTCACTTATACAATATGATCTTATTCTTCATAGATTGATTTCTTTATTGACCACCATTTAGATTCATTAGTTATTGATATACATGTTAAAATATGGGAACATTCTCATATGTTATAGGACTGTTTTTCTTTGAAATTTAATGTAAATCAGAAAATAACCTTCAGAGAATGCAAATAAGAGTATGCATATAAAAATTATTTGTATACTATTAGCTTTGAAATCATTGCAGCTGGCTTAGAAATGTTGGTAGAACTACAAAGCTATCTACTTGTTGAGTCAATAAAGTAGTGTATACCCAGTATTCAGTCCATTTTCTACATTAAAGCTAGTCTAAATATTAATGAAAATTGCAACAGAGAGAATTGCATTAGTTTCTGACAAGATTATAGACTGCAAAAGGAAATTTACAATCACTTGTCATAGCCTAGGCCAATTCAGAATCCCGAAACCCTCTGTCTTGTCAAGGGTTTTACCTTAGGCCATATATACCCTTCCCATCTGCCACATTTGCAGTAGGAATCTTCAGAACAGATTTATTAATCCTTCAAAAGCTTCCACACTGGCATAGTCTACACTGATTATCTAAAATGTTCAGAACACTTTGAAAAAATTAACCATTACCAGAGTGAATTTCCCCTCCTTTCTTTCCCCTTTCCAACCTAGAAGCGGGATTGAATGGAGAATCCAATCTTTTAAGCTTCCCCCTTTCAAAATAAAATCAAACTAGTATATTGAGATAATTTAAGCTGGTTCCAGGAAAGCAAAATTAGGGTTGTAATTTACTGTTTCAGAAATTCAAACCTAGTCTGAATTTTTCTCTTCTTTAGAGTACTGAGAAGTTAATGCATATTTGATTGTCTATGATTAATTCTAAATAATGTGTTATTTCAAATCCAATCATTCATTTGATTTACATTCTCTGGCATTTTCGGCTTTGCTTCTGTATTTCTTCCCCACTTTTCTTATCAATGGTCTTTTTGAATATATCCCACCCCAAATTAAGATTCTTAAATTCCACACAGCAGTTGCAACTTTAGTTTCTCTTCTATTTGTGAGCAGTGTTAATGAAATGTCATTAATTCTTTCAATTGTAGATTGATATTGCTTAAAATGACCTACGATTCTCTTACTTTGTGCTAAGGATTGCTCTAAATTCTTTGTATAAGTAGTTGCTTTAATTCTCAGAACAACCCTGTGCAGTATTGTTATTATTATTACAATTTTACAGATGGAAATTGTGGCAGAGTAACTTACTCAAGGTCAAAGAGCTGGTTGACAGTAAAGAGAGAAATTTTAAGTAGTGTAGCTCCCAATTTCTGTACTCTTAACCATAGACACTGCTAGATTTCCATAAAGTAGTAGTTTTGGGGGTCAGGGCCAAAATTTTATTCCCAAATCAGGTCAGTTATTCTTTTTTTTGTAAAATTCACTTTTATGCATAATGGTTATAGAATATGAGATGTTTATAAGTCTATTAGGGAAAGATTATCAACTTTGAAATCAGGTAAAATGGGCTCGAAGTCTCATTTTTATAATTAGCTTATTGTATGACTGATCTTGAACATTCTTAATTTCTCTGACCCTATTTCTTCACTATTATGAGGACTAAAATAGTGACATATAAAAAGTGACCAGCACAAAACCTGGTTCACAGTAGATTTTCTCCCTTTTTCCTACAACAAGGAGGAAATAATCTATTTTCCTTTTTCTCTGTTATTTCATATAGGTGTAGAAGTAATTGACATCCTTGGTCTAAGGCTGAAAAAAAAGCTGGGCATTTTATGTACTGATGTGCAATATTTAAGGATTTACGCTTCCTATTTTTCCATCTATGAATTAATTAGCCGTGTCACAATAGAAGCACTCTCCCCCTCTGCTCCAGAGTTTTATTTTGCCTTCTGAGGAATGAAAATTTATTTTACAGATATCAGTAGAACCACAGATGAGAGAGGGAGAAAAACACTCTCCACCATTTCACAAACCACCACTGCTTGCCATATTTTTGGAAAGTTTGTTCTTCCTTTGTGGGGAATATAAGTAGCCGGTTCAAGTTCCATGTGTTTGGTGAAATGCTTAAATAAACTCTTTTAAAACTGGGGATTATGTCTGTTGATAAAGCACTCCCGTGAATATTTCATTGAAACCTGGATTACCTTTTTTTTCTTAACTCATTTGCCTTTTCAGACATACCATAAGGAAACCTATGGAACTTTTGAAAATGGAGAAAAGTCCTGTTGATCACTGACAGTACATTTTGAGTATTAATATATGTGGCCAGTTTGAAGGAGTATAATATCTGCTGTTAATCTGGGCTTTGCTTCTTGTGTTAATTTGAGGTACTAAGGGTACAGTACAATATGCTGACTATTACTAACAATAAGCCTCAGTAAAAAATGGTTACTTGGTATCTCATTAATATGACAGAAGATTCCAGTAAAGCTGAACTTACTGACAGTAAGAATAGACAAATGGAAAGAATAAGTCAGTTAAAAGGTGAATGATTTTTAATACTTTCTAAAGTATTTGTCAAAAATGAAATGTGTCTGGAATGGAAATGTTGCTTTGCTAAACATTTGTATATTGCCACGAAGTTATTCAAGTGTCTGTATACATTTTGGAAGTATTTGAATTGTATGTCAAATTCAGGTTAGTTATGTGTTAATAATGTAAGTGTCAACAAGAGATATTAGCAAGACCCAGGAAGAAGGCAAATGTTACACTTACCTTGTGCAGTGTTTTTGTTGTTTCTCTTTTTATCACTTATATAAGTTTCAAAACAAGTGCAGAATCACTGAAATGATTCAAACAACATAGAGAAAACTGAGCATATGAAAATTAAAATAGACCTAGAGACTCTTTCCTTTTCTGACAAATTTACATACTACTAATTCAATACTTAAGGCTGATGCTAAAATTTTAAGAGCTTAATGGCATTATCAGTTATTTACTATAACCATATTTGGGTTTGCTTTGTATAAAACAAATTCCCAAAATAGCTCCTCTGAAATCTAAAGTTCACTATCATTTATAATATTGGAAAATGAGTTGTTTTTAGCCAGTATCTTTTCCCTCATATTTTATTTTACATTTCATTCACCCAGTTTCACTGTCTGGTGATGATCATCTGTGTAATATATGTTAGGAATTTTCACTTGAAGGACCATGTATCTTTAAATGTCTTCTCTTTATTCGTCCTAGTTCTAACACATGTAATTTCCCCTTTAATTTGACATCATTTAACGGCACATTACACGTCAATGATGTGATCTGTGAATATTTACAATGTTCATGTCATTTTTATTTTCTAATCCAATTTAAGTAGCTCTGCTTTTTATGACATCATGAATTCTTCAGTCTTTTTGGTCTTTTTGGGACTAATTATTCCATTAGTTCCTTTGAACTAGCTCTGTGTTGTCAGTCATTTCTTCCCTTTTGATCATAAGACCTTTGCTGCCCTCCTTTGCATGTACAGTCAGTTGTAGGTCTATGCAACCAAGCTAAGAAGTAAGTACTAAGTCCTCATCCTTGCAGACTGCTATTCCCAATCATTTCTGTACGGAAGGCACTTTGTAGGTAAATCTTTCTATTGTAAAACCATGGCTTCTAAATTTCTTACGTACTGAAAACACATTTGGATACATTTTAAAAAATATCTTTTATAAAGATAGTAAATATTTTATGCAAAATACTTTCACTTGCTAAGACAGAGATTTAAAGAAAAAAATGAGTAAAAAAATAACCAGTAGAAAAGCAGACTAAATTTCACTTGTTGCAGTATTACATGACACATAGTCTATGTTTATTTTTTAACGCTGGTTTGGGCAGAATTACAAAATGTCTTAGATTCAACTTTTGAAAAAATGTAGTCTTTCCTGGTACTTTCCATATCCATTTGCCTGCTAACTTATATGAGAGTTTATAGATGTGATTAATTTTAAATAGCATAAAGGCAAAAGAAAATTTGGAGTGATTTAAGCATGACTTTGTCTTTAACCCTCTTGTTTACTAGAAACTTTTTTTTTTAACATCTTTATTGGAGTATAATTGCTTTACAACAGTGTGTTAGTTTCTGCTGTATAACAAAGTGAATCAGCTATATGTATACATATATGCCCATATCCCCTCCCTCTTGTGTCTCCCTCCCACCCTCCCTATCCCACCCCTCTAGGTGGTCACAAAGCACTGAGCTGATCTCCCTGTGCTATGCGGCTGCTTCCCACTAGCTATTTTACGTTTGGTAGTGTATATATGTCCATGCAACTCTCTCACTTTGTCACAGCTTACCCTTCCCCCTCCCCATATCCTCAGGTCCATTCTCTAGTAGGTCTGTGTCTTTATTCCCGTCTTACCGTTTCCTCTGTGATGCTAAGGAGCTCTGCTGTCTGTTGCTGCCCTCTGTAGTGATGACTAAGAGAGCACAAGATCAGCTTTGTTAAACGCGTTAGAAATTGACTCTAAAAACTTTCTCCAGAATGCAAATGTAGCCTATTTGAGATTCACATATTCTCTGAAAATAAAAAGCCAATAGGAGTATTTTTGCATTTGAAGAGTTCTTCCGCAAGTGCTAGACACTGAGAACATAACCTGACTGCTTTTTTAGGTATCATTTTAAAATATTGCAATGTTATTTATTTAGTCTGATTGAAAGCACCACCACGAATATTTATATATAAACTAAAGTTAACCTAATATATTTTTAAAAGTAGATTTATGATTTAAGATTTAAGATTGGATGGCAATGGCTAAGAATAGTCCAGAATTTCTGCCTTTATAAGCCAAACAATCTTACATTAAGCCATTTAATTCTCCATGAGGCTGTTTCCTTATCTATCAAATGGAGATAATTTTAAAGCTAAACTCTTACAAAGAATGTAGTTTGTACTCTACCAAGCTCTACCCAAATAACAAGCATGGTTATTTCCTTATTTAGATTTAGTCTGATTTAACTATGAAATAGTTAAAATCTGTTCCTCCCTTCTCATTCTACTCCTAAACGTTGCTCCCACTGCCCCTTCTGGGAATAAGGTTAGAGAGGATTAGTCCAAGGGACAGGCAGTTGCTGAAATCAGGAGGAACTTAACAGGACCTGGGTAGTGTCTAGGAAGAGACAACAGAAATGTGCCCTCTTGAAAAGAAGGCTGGATGAAGCTAAACAGGGATTAGGGCCCTAGCTAAGTGGCCTGAGGCTCAGGGCAAGGGATTCTTGGCAGAAAAACTCAGACCCAAGCACTACTGTAAAAATAAGGCCCTCTTTGCTAGAGTTAGGGTCAGTCCAGAATATGGTGGCCCTTTGAAAGCAGAGCTAATTTCAGATGATGTCTCTTTTAAAATTCTTTTATATTACAAAGTCTGCAGATGTGAGTTTGTGTACTAGCTTTGCCATTTACTGGCTGCCTTGTCTGGCCATTCCAGAGCCAGGTTCTTCAATTTCTCTGAGCCTCCGTTTCCTCTCTTGTAAAACTGTGGATAATCGTGAAATAATATTGCTAAAACTCCTGATCTAATGTCTATTATTAAAAATAGTAGGTATTTATACTTACCTGGCAGGGGAGATACCATGATCATGAAGATGGTTTTCCCAGGGCAAAGCTTATCCATTGCACTCCAGATGTGCTGGCCCCTACAATTTCCCCAAATGTGGGAGACTCGACTGCATAATTTGTGGTAGTGGGGGACTGCGTTCAGACTAAAAGAGCAGTACTTATTAAAAGTTAACTGAGGGCTTCCCTGGTGGCGCAGTGGTTGAGAGTCCGCCTGCCGATGCAGGGGACGCGGGTTCGTGCCCCGGTCCGGGAAGATCCCACATGCCGCGGAGCGGCTGGGCCCCTGAGCCATGGCCGCTGAGCCTGCGCGTCCGGAGCCTGTGCTCCGCAGCGGGAGAGGCCGCAACAGTGAGAGGCCCGCGTACCGCAAAAAAAAAAAAAAAAAAAAGTTAACTGAGTCTACATCTGGTCAGGATAAGAGCAGGAATTGGATAGGTCAACCTGAAAGTAACATCAATGACTTTATTTAAGAGGAACCAAAAGGGGCCATGAAACTCTTTTCTGTATTTCTGGACTTATATGACATATGTGATTGTCTGTTCTGTATATTTTCACAGTAGAGAACTCTGGAACTCACTGTAGGAAATTGACATGTGGCCAGGGCTCAGCTCCTGTACCATGTTTTCTATGAGTCAGTTGCCACGTTCATGTTCGTATTGGTTCATACTTCGATTTTTCAAAGATACCATTCCTACAGTGCAAGTACTGCCTAAATCTTACTGTGATTTCAAGATGTGTTTACAGTTTGTGGAGGTAGCTCACATGATTAATATTTCAATGTTAAGAACCAATTTGCTTGCCTAAAGGATAGGTGGTATAATTAATTTTGCCTCTTTTTTCTGTTTAGTGGCATTGCCACTGCGAATTTTTATAGAGTTCATATTTAACTTTCAATGTGTTTTGGGAGAGCATCTTCAAAAAAAAAAAAAAAAGGTTATTCAACGGACCACACATCGTTTTTATTTCTTTTAGCTTAAAAAAGAAGTGACCAATTTTATTAACTCACTTCAACATAGTCACCACTCAAAATGTTGGATGAGGAAAGGGTGAGGGTTTTGGAGGGTGATTGATAAAGCCACGATTCACCAGCCTTCTTACATTGTCTCAGTTTTCTTTTGAGGACAAAAGAACACATTAAACGTTTTAATATTTAAACTTTCATAAGTAAAAGTAAGAAGTGATTTCTTTAACAATGTTCAAAGTGAACTTTGGAACTGATAAAAGTAAACATATGGGCCCTGGAGCCAGAATATCTGGTTATGAATCCCAGATTTGCTACTTCCAAGCTGTGTGACATTGGGCAAATGTCTATGCTTTTTCGTGCTTTAGTTTTCTCTACTTTAAATGGGACAAATTACAGATCTCACAACACTGTGTTGTGAGGAGTAAGCAAGTTAATACATGTGAAGCATCTACCTATATTTGTAGGTTTATAGGGAAACAAAATAATACAATGTAAATCCAAGGTTTAGAGACAGTTACAGTAACACAAAACAATACGCAGGCTTTAAAATTGTTGTCCAATTAGATAAGTTTTTCTTTGAATAATTATAATAAGGATATTTATTATACAAAGTCCATAACATGGTAATGTTATTTGGAAGTCTCTGAAGTTTTTTTAAGAAAAAATTGAGCCATAGACTACTAGCAACACCCTCCATCTCTACCAGCTCAGGGTTGCTCCTTGGCTGTCAGGTTGTTCTTCAGTCAGAACATTTAGCAGTTTGATGGAGAACGTCTCCATTTTCTAGGTGCATTTAATAAAATATGTGTTTCTAAGTCCTGTGAATGTTACATTATTGGTGACTGGATACTTGTAAAAAGTTAAGGTGGTTGTTGGTAGTAGGCCTCCAGGGTGATGGCTCTTATTTTTTAATGCCTTCTTTTGTAGTGTGCAATTTAATCAATGTTTTAACTGTGAGTCAAAAGTACGTATGTTATGAATTCTCCTTAAAGGTTTACGGTTTTTTCTTTTACTACTAATATACAAAATGACTATTTTATGTCTCTAATGATTGTGCCTCAGTAGCCCAATACAACTACTAATAGAGAACTACATGGTCTGCAATGAGCTATAATATAATTATTTCTATCCCGGGGTTGTGGATAATTCAATCTTCAGTGCTGATGTACTCCGTTAAACAGGGTGGATTTACACACCCACAGTCTTAGGTATGTATCTAAAGAGGCCAGCTGGTATCATGAATAATAATCATTTCATTTTGCTATTTATCTAGTGAAAATCTGGTTTCTGAAAGCCTTATATGATTTTTCTCAGGTGCTCAATATTAATGAAGGAGAGAAATTTATATGAATTACCTAGACTTATAGGTAATTGAAACAGAGTCTGCCAAAAGTAGAAATGGTACTTCAAAGTTTGTATTTTAAAATTTATTTTTTTCCATGTGAATTTACTGAAAAGCTATTTCTCAAAACAGTCTCACAAGCAACTAATGCTTGTTGTTTACTGAAATTTGTACTATATTATATATTCTTGGTAAGTTAAGTACAATAATAAATACCACATGAATGATTGAAATAGAATAATGGTGATACGCTTTGACCTTGTTGAAAGAGTTATTCTGTAGTTCCAGTTTACGTAGCCTTCTACTCCTTTTTGTACTACTCTATAATTTCAAGAATTTAGAATATTAAACTAGCTCTGCTGCTAAAGGAAAATTGAGACTAACTGCTGTGATTACACATTTGTTTAGCAGCAAAGTTGCTAAGCCACAAGAGCTGAAGCAAACACTGAATCATGAAGACTATTAATTGAGATTGACTATTAATTGAGCTTTTGCTACCCCAAAGCATCTATTTGGTAAATATAGCGCAAAGTACTTATAGATCCAACTGGCTTAGAATATTTTTTCCACCTCTGCTATGGTGCCTGAAGTATCTAGAATTAGAGATATTCCTCTGGGTTCAGGCATTATCACAGTTGTTACCTGGAAGATTAAACTGTTACTGCACATTGGCCTACGAACACATATGATCTTGTCAGATGTGTAGCTTGCACGGTATTATGAAATTAAAAAAAAATTAGTATATTGGAATAGAAAAACCCCCACTTCATGGATTATCCCGGAAAGGGTAACTTTGGGTGGCATAAACAATGCAGGGTTTAGCTCTGATATAAAATGTTATTATGAATCTAATTTTTTGCCATTGAGCCCAAGTATTCATTCTTTATGAAAAAATAAATCAGTGGAGATATTACTTAACCTAAAATGAAAACTATGTAAGTTCTTCGGACTTGATGAATGACTTACCAAATATTTATTACATATTTTTTGGCATTGGCTGTGTGCAAGCTTATTTCTAGGATTGCTGTAAGGGTGCGATAGCTCAGAAATATATAAAATACAGTTTCTGGTCTTTAAAATACTTTCAGTTTAAAGGAAGAGACAGTTTTTATACAAATAACAGTGGACAGTGAATGAAATGAGCTGAAGCTCTTGAATAAGAAGGTTAAGGCCACATTTCAAATTGGAACACTGGAAAACTAATTGTAATGTAGGCATTCCAAATGTTTTCTAGAAAGTACTATGGAAATGTAGTATAAGGGAAGACTTTTAAAATAAACAAAACAAACATAAAACACTTATTTTATTTTATTTTATTATTATTATTTTTTTTGGTGGTACAGGGGCCTCTCACTGTTGTGGCCTCTCCCGTTGCGGAGCACAGGCTCCGGACGCGCAGGCTCAGCGGCCATGGTTCACGGGCCCAGCCGCTCCGCGGCATGTGGGATCCTCCCAGACCGGGGCACGAACCCGTGTCCCCTGCATAGGCAGGCGGACTCTCAACCACTGCACCACCAGGGAAGCCCATAAACACTTATTTTATTATAAAAATACATTCTTTCCCCCAAATAAAACAAAGTTAAGAAAAAAATTTCACACTATAGATAAACGTAAATACATTAATACTTGTTCTTCCATGAAGACATATATATTTTTTCCATCAAAATGGGATCATTCTAAAAGAACTGTTTTCTAATCTACATTTTAACTTAATATATCATGGACTGCTTCCTATGGTAATAAATTACCTTATATAGTACTTGAATATTTATCATTTGTTTATTCATCTAATAAAAAAATACTCACTGAGAATTCACTATATTCTTGGCATAGTCACTGTCCAGGGATACAGTGGTATATATCAAAGACATGTGTTACTGATGGTATCAAATCATAGGAGAATTTGATGCAAAAGAACAAGTTGAATACAAGAAGACAAGGGAAAACCAGATTTTTTACCTCCTCTCTACTTAGTCGTGGTTGAGGATGTTAGCTAAGTATTTGGATAACATACATGTTCAATGAACTACAAGACCAAGGTACTGAGAATTACTTAAGTCTGTTCTGCTTACAAAACAGAGATGATGTCTGTTTATTACAGATAAAGATGACATTATACAATAACAACAATAATAACTTTAAAAGTAGAATGGGGTACAAGTCCTGGCTCCATCACCCAAAACCTGTGTGACCTTGGGCAAGTCAGTTACTGAGAATTGGTTGAAGACTTTCCACTGATTACTGGCCTGGCCCTAGAAGTTCAAAAGGTAGGTAAAGAAAATTCTGCTTTTCTGTAGCCACATGATTCTGATCATCTGAAACAGGAAAGCATAAATTAAATGCTGGTTGAACATACAGAGAACTATTTCTTACTAAAGTATATGTTTTCAACACAATAGTTTTATAATCATTTGTCTGTCATCCATTTATCCACCTGTCCATCCAACTATCTACCTATCATCTATCCTCTATCTATCTATCTATCTATCTAGCATTATCTATCTCTCTATTGTCTAGCACCAGCCTAATCAGCGGTAAGATCCTTTTTCTACATAAATGAGTGTAGATTTTAAATTCATTACAGATAGACAGAGATGGAGAGGAGGAAATTATTCTTTTCATAAATGCAACAGCAAGTATGTATTAAAATATGTGTGAGTAAATATGTGTCCATATGTTTATGTGTGTACCTAGTTCCAGTCTTTTCCAATTGTTTCCCCGTACAAACCTTGTTCCCTTTCTTAACTTTTCCTCTACCTAACCAAATACGAATGCATCAGAAAGCTCTTTAAGTGGAAGAGGGTATGCTCTCCAGTTGTGTAGGATTGGTCCATATGTATAAAAAACTAAAGGGAAATAGAGAGCTCTTCGCTTAAAATTCGTGTTCAAAACAGAGAGTAATTAGGTTTAGAAGAAAACTCAGTTAAAGTTGTTATGTGACGACACTATTAGAATTAAGAGGTAACTGAGATTTCCCAAGTGATAACAGATAATTTGCCATTTAGCCTGTAATGAGGTTTGAAAAAAAGATGCTCAACAAGATATCAGCAGTAACTAGAAAGGCATTTCTTAGAAGGTCCACCCAGTGTGCAGTTATTCCTTTATCCTTATAAAAGAGACAAATTGTCTAATGCAATGTACTCTCAGTAGTTATCACTGGTGCTCCCCAGAAAGATTTCTATTGACCCTAACCATCTCTACTGACTATTCATCCCCCGCCCGCTCCCTTGCCCACCCACCCCCTCCCACACCAGCTTTTCCTAGTTTTCTGCTGAGCTATTCTGTCATAAGCCATCTGGGTCAGATGTGGTGGGGTAGTACAGAAAAATAGAAATCATAACCTTCGGTGTTGTAGTAATTACATTTTTACTTGAAATAGTCAGAGAAATATGATGCAATCTTTAAATGCATATGCAAATCATGTGCAAATTATATGCTAATACATGTGTGGCCCGCCTAACTATTACATATAACTGAATGCAGCCCTTGGGAAAATCTTATTGGAGATCATCGGTCTAATGAAAATTGCTGCTGCACGCTAATTATAGTGACATGTGTGCTGCTGTATTGCCCCTTAGTGGTGAGGGGGATGACAAAGGTTAGTTGAAGTTAGATGACTGACTGACAGAATTATGTCTGTGATCATAGATGTAAATAGCAAAATATCTCTATTCTCTAAAATCCAATTTTATGACTTTACACCTAAATTAAAATGCAACATGGGTAACTACTGACAATGTGTTCAGGAGGATAGGGGTCTAGGATACAAAAGACACATTACCACTTGACTGATTCGGTTTAATCTTTCTTTGCTGTCGTATTTTCACCAATTTTTCATTTCTTACCAATTGGTTAACTCATTGGAAATATGCAGATTATAGAAATCTACTCTATACATTTAGAGAAGTAATATCATGTTCACATTCCAAAACTAAGCTAAATGCTAAAAGGATTTAATAATTCCTTTGAAACAGGTAAATCCAAGTTCAGCTATGTTCAGGCTGTATGATTTTGAGCAAGTCTTTTCACAACTTTGAGCCTTCAATTACTCAACTATGAAAATATGATAATATAAACACCTCCTTGGGTAGCTCAAGGATCGCATGAAATACTATTTTGCAGAGCCTGTAGTATGACAGATACATGCTTATGGACCTATCATTCTATTTGAAACGAGTTCTTATTAAAAGTATTTGTAATATCTAAAAATCTTCTGTTGTCTAGACTAATTTCTAATTTATGATATTTACATTTCCTAATTAGAGAGATACTCAATATTTGAGAGATGACCCATTCTTATTTAAGCTATAAACTAAGAGAAAAAAAATTTAGTCTTAATTGTGATGTAGAATATTAAACAGAAGTATAATGTGTGATTGTATTTAGGAGTTCTAATACCACCATTTAAGACTTATGACTAAGAGGTGACGAGATTGAATTGTGGGAAGAGTGAAAGAATTACCTTAATTATTCATCAACTTAATTAGCTTAATTAATTTAAGCAGTTTCCCTGCTTGAAAGAAGTACTTTCCTGAACTTGTTCAGAAATTATATCTACCTTAATTAAAGCCAAAATAGGCAGAAAATGTTTAGTGGTTAGCTTATGATAAAGTTTAGGAATAAAAGGACTTGCCAGTTGTGTTGGTCAGGAAATAGATCGTGGAAAAGATCCCTTGATTTCTAAGATTTCTCAATTCTTGCCAGGCTTCTTCATTTATCTTGTTAAAAGATATTATTTTGCCATTTCAAATACTATGCCAAGTTAGAGATTTTAGCATGTTTAAGAGCTTCTTGAAGCATTGGCTAAAACCAAGGGTATTAAGATTAGTGTGTATGGGTGATCTACTGGATTTCTAACTGTAGAATATATCATTATTTTTAAGTTTTAAAAAGGGAGTAATTTATGTCTTGTTCCGTCAAATAACTGTGCACTTAAGTGACTATGCATGCCTGCCTTACACTAGGCATGAATTTAGGTAACTGAATATCCCTTTGTCCATGATCACTTAGAAACAGAGTGGATAAAGGAATATAAAGGATATGCAGCTCATTATACATATTATAAAAGAAAATGTTAGCAATAAACATATGTTGGGGCTCAATCCACTGAAAGGGCTATTTTATATATAGTGTGTATTTACTAGTTACAGTTAACGCTTTCAGGCTTGTCTTCAGCACTGAGCATTTTTCTTACCATACAAACAGCATTAAGAACAGTGCTTCCTAAGTGCTTTTCTATTATGAGGATAATGACAGCCAATATGATTGTTTGGGCATTACCCTTTCACTGAATTTGTTCTATGTAACACCTTAAAATTTACGTATAAGGTTGTATTATGATGGACACTTAGTTGGGCCTTAAATCTAACGTCACATTTTCCCACACACAGATGACTTAATTACTAAAATTGAAGTCATTGTCCGGTTCTTAATGACTTAATTGTTTGGAAGCAAATTGATTTACCCTTTTTAATCTCAATAAATTCCTTACCTCCTGTGTTAAGTAGAAGGAGAATGTATGTTATGAAATAAAATTGAAGGTTTAAATATGTTTGATCACAGTTTTCTCCTAGTGTAAAATGTGTGAAATCAACAGATTCAACACTTTTAGCTTCAGGAAATGCTTGACTCTCTGAAAGGCATATAATTGAGTGTACCTGTGGTACGGGGCTATGTCTAATCAGTCGACTGTGTAGCTGGGTAGAGCCAAGTGCCATTCATCTGCCTCCCCTGAGATTTGTGGAAACAAGAAGGAGGAGTAGACATAAGACAAAGATATATAACCATGTTGACCACTGAAGTTCATGGTTAACAACTTAATTATCTGAGTTCAGCTATCACTTAGAAACAAACCTGTGCAATTTAGGCACATTTTATAATTTACAATAGAAATAGCATAATGCTAAGGACATAATTCTACATTCTAATTCTTAATGTAGAATTAGAATCTACATTAAGTGTGTTTAATTTAATTTTTCTAATTATATTTCTAATAGCTTAAATATCTGCACTGATAAAACGGTTAACCACCTGCATTTAAATGCCACCTGATGCGTTTATTTTGGAACAGTAACAGATTGGTATAATTTGAGCTCAAGCTCCTCTGAAAATTCTCCTATTAATGGGTCCTAAATTAATCTTTGTGCCTGATCTGCAAATGATGTTATGAAGCAACAAGCATCATGAGAATTGCCATTACATGGTAATATCCTGTTTTTTTCTTTCCAGTTTGAATTTGGATCAGTGGATAGTTAAAAATAGGAATTTGCACTGGCATTTCCATATTCCTATGGTGCTTCAGTGTTGGAATATTGCCTGTTTTTTTTTTTTTTAAGTCAATTCAGTGAAAAGTTTGCACAGCACCATGTGAAGAAGGTTAGGTGAATATGCACTATACCTACCGTGCCAAGTGAGCAAACATATGCAGACTGCCCCTATTTCCATATAGTTTCTATATGTTCCACATATTGTGGGTTGGTAAAATCATGTAACTTAAACTAATTCATTGTCCAAAGCAGTATAAAATCTAACCTTTTGAAAATCTCATAAATGATATAGTTCCTCATTAAAAAAAAAAAGAGAAAAAAAATGCACAAAGAAGGCATCAACGTTTCATCAAGACAGTCAGTCAAATGAAAGTATTCTATTTCTTTCTGGTTAGAAATGAACCTAGTCCTAGCAAAACTCAGAGAAGTGAAAAGATCAAATAGGCTACTTGTCCATCCTTAGACACACAATTATATTTGAAAACGTTAAGTCTTAACATACTGAAAGCAAAAACTTCCAGAGCTCTGACTCTAGTGATACCTCTCTCTCACTGAACCGGTACATGGTCCATGCTGAATATGCTGTTACTCAAGGAAGCATGAGACAATGCGGCCACAGGGAATAATGTACTCCCACAGAAGTTCTGATGTTAATTAGAAGTATGGTTTCAATTAGTAATGGTGATAATAATATTGATGATTGTTATTGTAATATCTGTTATCATCATTTTAGTTGAATTTGGTGCAGAAGAGAGCTGAGCTGGGAATCACAAGTTTAGGTGTTGGTGCTAGCTCTAACTCACAGAAGGTTATGTGACTTGGATTAAATCATTTACCCAATATGTGCCACAGTTTCTGCCTCTGTAAATGTGGAGGTTAATACAATGCGAAAGGGACAAAATATGAGCTTTGGAGTCCCCAAGACGTGGTTTCTATTTAGACTCTACCATGTATTATTGATGTGACAATTTTTCCAGAACAACCTCTCCCATCCTCACTTTTCTTTTGAGTACATTTGAGATAATTAAACTGATCAGACAGAGCTAAAGTCAAGAGTAAAGGGTAATAGCTCATAGTAGGTACTTAAATGTTTGTTCATTTTGTTTCATTATGACTACTACTTTCCTTGACTACGAATGTGGCAGAAGGGACATAAACCATATCAGTAGCCAGTGATAATGTGATTAGAAAAATGTATGGGTTTGGAGTAGCTCCTCCTTACAGGACTCTCACAGTAGCCTTTGTCCCACGTGTAGCAAAGTGAATTGACCATGCCATCCTGAACCTGAAATGCTTAATTTGAAGTCCTCTGTGTCAAAGAGACTTAAGTTCACAGAGAAACTGCAGCAGGCTAAAGCAGTGGCTCTACTCTGGGAAATTCATAGATATTTTTGTTGTTCTGTCCACAACCATGCTCTTAAAAAGGACTGCATGACAAGGTTCGCCGATTGCTATTCGTTAAAGGCCCTTTTTGTGGCCCTCTATGGGATTATAAGGTGGCGCAAACACTGTATCTTAATTCATAATCTCCCAGCAAATGTAAAATGGCTGAAGGTTCACTTTTCCTAGAGAGTTTTAGTTCTTTCCTCTCTTTGGCAGAGAGAATTGAGCTCACTATGAGTTCTAAAATATACAATTATAGGAAGCCATGTTTTGAAATGACAGTGGGGATGAAAATGGCATGCGTGACTCCTGTTTGGACATGAATGACTATCAGAAAGGAAGTCAACCTTGAATGACACTGAGAACCAGGATAATGAAGCATGAATTGACAGGTGATGGGCTAGATTTAAAACATTTGAAGAGCCTGTATAATAAAATGAGTGAAATAGGTTGACTCGATCAAGGGAGATTATGGGAAATTATGTCATTTCTATACTGTTTGTTTCTGTGATGAATGAAGAACTTTATTCCCTTGACTCAGGTTTAAGATCTTTTCTATTCATAATTTCTCCCAAATCTACTTTGGAAAAAAAAGAAATTCATCTGTAAGGTATTATTATATTTTGTCTCCTGGTCCAAATTGTGTATGCTATTTTGTGCTACTCAAGATGAATATTGTGGTGATGATGGTCTTATTTTCTTTCCCCGGTAAAAAAAAGAAAAATAATTCCAGGTAATGGTAAGTTTTGAGGCCATGAGAAATAGCCAGTACATGTCAAAAATATGTTGGTAAAAATTACTTAAAATTTCTTCAGTGGTAAATGGATAGGGTAAAAAAAAAGTATGCCAATTTGTATTCAAGTCATTCTTTACCCTTGCCAACATTTTCACTATCAACCAGTAGCATGTTCTGATTCAGAACTTGCCGTTGGAGTAGTGTATGTGTCTTGTCCCAAATAAGGGTTACTGACTCTTCTGAAAAGAAAAATTACTTCTAATTTCCTCAAAGCCTTGCTATCACTGAGTGATAATGAGAACAGCAGAGTGAGGCAGACAGATCTCAGAGGGGCTGAACTGCTGACAAAGAACTACCTGAGTGGACCAGGGATAAGGGCTACACTGCCAATAACTCTTCTCCCAGCAGAGAATAATGCCAGATAACCACGGGGCATATGTCAAGCATCGTTCAATAGGTCTACCTGTTGAGGTTTCCAGATTGACTGATAAAAACAGCTTGTCTGCAGGTAGTTTGTCTACATGAGAAGTGACCCAGTTGCTCTATTTAATTGTGTGGATCCAATTGATACTTTAACACAGAAAAAAATAGGTTATCAAGGAGGAGTCAAGTTGGAGGTGAAGTAAGAGGGTCAGTCTTCCCTTCCATCTCCTTGAAACACATAATGTCTTGTAATCATAGCTAAACAAGTGTGCAGATACATCAGTAGCTTTTCTGAAAATGGACGTTTTTAAATTTATTGAAAGGAGACATTTTCTAAGAAATCATTTTTTTAATAAAATAAAGATTATTTTCAAATTAAGTAACTTCTTTATGTTTTCTTGGTGCAGAGGATCAGCAGATATAATGGAGATTTTAGAATCAGCAATTAGGTTTAAAATTTGTCCACTTAAAGCACTTAACTAACTACAGGACCTCAGTTTCTGCTCTGTGTTTTATTGACCTTTCCAGACTCATTTAATGCTACATTTCAGTTATACTGAATGTGTTACTGTTTCTGAATCAAGTTATGGTCCTCTCATCCCTCCAGCGTTCACATGTGTTGTTACCTCCATCTGGAATATTCTTCGGTAATTTAACTTTAATCAGCTATTTCCCATCCCCACACACATACACACTCGTGTACCTGATTTCTCACCATCCTTCAGGACTTACCTTAAATGACACCTCCTCCAGGAGTCCTTCTTTGACCCCTACTTGAAATTAGATCCCGTGTATGACCCTACACATCTTCCATCATAAGGCATCTTATTGAATGATGTGTTTATGTCTTCCCAACAAGACCATCATCTCTGAGAGCAAAGATCGTGTTGCTCTCACTCAACACACTATCCTTAGCACCTATCCCAGCTCCTGGGAACACAGGAGACCCTCAGTGAAAATTTGTGGGATGACATCCTCCAATGTGATTCGTTACTTATTCGTTACTTATCAGAGTCACATATCCAAAGTCTCACCAGTTGTGCTATATAACAACAGTCTAACACACAGTAGCCATTCACAAACATCTGTTCAAAGAATGATTAAACAAGTGAATGAATAAATGAGTAAAGTGTTGAGAAGAACACAAAAGTCTTTCTGTCTAAAGTATTTCTTCATAAAATTTGAAATCCTGAATCATATTTTTTTGTTGAATAGCTATTAATTCCCCACACAGCATGGACTATAAAATGACAGGAAGCTGAGCAAGTTCCCATCTGACAGCAGATCCTTGGGGCCCTGGAAAAACAACAACAACAACAAAACAATGAAGACCCCAGGAAACAAAAGAGTGGAGGAGGAAGGAGGGCGAGACAGAAAAAGACTAAAACCACCTGCCTCTATTCGTTACAGTACTTCTCAGAGCAACATTTTTGAGGGCTTCTATAGCAACGACCTCAAAAACAAAGGGGACATATGCAAGTTCAAGAAAATGAAATCAGTGTTTAATTACTAAATATTCTACCTCTAAAATTAAAGAAAAAAAGCTTAAATAATTCAGTTTGATTTGGTCTCATTAGTCTGATTTCCTAGTATTTAGCCTTAATTATGTGATACATAAGCCCTAATTATGTGGTACATATACAGTGCACTCTCCAAAGTTAAAGATCAGAACGGATACTGACGTAAATGATAAAATATGTTAAATTATTAATGGTAATTAATCTTACAAAATAGGCATAATTAGTTTAAGTACTTTAGATATTATTCTTAATAGCATTACAAATAATATGACACAGTTTGATCATTTTAAAAGTAATTTATTGGGAAGAAAAGCAGTTCAAGCAATGTTTTTTTACTCAGGAGGGTGAAGGGATTGCTTGGTGCTGCTAAAATATTTAGCTGTCCTTGTTGAAAAGGTGAGCTTGTTTTAACCCATTAAGTGCTGTGTCCTAAACAAAATGGGAATTTAATTTTAAAGAACATTTTTTTTCGTGAATATATCATCCTTACAAATAACAGTAGCTATTCCATTAAGAGTTTTCTAATATTCTTTCATTCAGTGAGTTCTGGGTATCGTGCCATGAATTGTTTAGAATTGTTCAGTTTGTTTTTGTGTTTTCCCTTTTTATTGTTGAGTTTTTGTCTTCTGCTGAGGTTAATTTAAATTTTTGGTTATTTAATTTTGATGCTAGACCAAAGCCTTCTGTTTTAACTCTTTCTTTCTACCTCTGAATGAATCTGCTATTGTCATTTAATGTCTAACATGGGGTTAAACTCTGAGAAGTTCTACAGGAATATACAAGGAATACAGTTTGCCTTTGAAGCAAAATTTTGAAATGGATGTTTCTTTATTGAATGGGAACATGAATGGAATCAGATAATTGGTCATCTCTCCTAACTGGAATTTAGTGATGAAGAATAAGATGATAAATTACACATCAGAAATCATACTACTTGCTCTCTAGACTTTACTACAATGTTCTGAGTCCAGGTTTAAAAATATCTTTACTGTCTACTACTGAGGAAAGCTTATATAATCCAACTGCAGAAACTTTTCTCAGAATGTAGCCCAAGAGAATGACCAGAAATATGATTTCATCCAATAAAATTCTGATGTTATTAAATTAACCCGTTATATATGAATCAGTCTTGAACTTTGACATTCTAAGATGCTACAATGGTTAAAAGTAAGTAAAGAATGCTATTGAGCATCTGTCTCTAAAGTCATACAGGGAAAGTTTCTAATATTTGTTCTAATGACACCCTTCCACAATGTTCAAAATCAAAACAGCATTCTTCCCAGACACCACACTCACCATTTAATGTGTTTTTCAAAGCTACCATCACCAACATTTTGAGCAGACATCTTCCCAGTATTCAGACTCCCTAATTAGATGTAAAGCAGTGTTGATTTGATACTAATTCAAATTTGGCTCTATTGAATAAACACTCGTTAAGGACACAGATAAAGGTTGGCTCCTGAGTAGGAAGGCTGGCAAAAGTGGGGTCTGGACTTCCCTGGTGGTGCAGTGGTTGAGAATCCGCCTGCCAATGCAGGGGACACAGGTTCGAGCCCTAGTCCAGGAAGATCCCACATGCCACGGAGCAACTAAACCCATGCACCACAACTACTGAGCCTGCGCTCTAGAGCTCACGAGCCACAACTACTGAGCCTGCATGCCACAACTACTGAAGCCTGCATGCCTAGAGCCTGTGCTCCGCAACAAGAGAAGCCACCACAATGAGAACACGTGCACCACAACGAAAAGTAGCCCCTGCTCGCCGCAACTCGAGAAAGCCCGCGTGCAGCAACGAAGACCCAATGCAGCCAAAAATAAATAAATAAAATTTTAAAAAAATAAAAATAAAGTGGGGACTGTCAGGGAAAGGAAATCTCAACACTGTCACTATGTTTTACTGAGAGGACTCCAAGGAATACAGCAGTGATTTCCATACTTTTGACAAATTTAAATCAACGATAGTAAACTTTCTTCAAATTAGATCTTGCATAGAATCTCATTTGTAAAACAGATGAAACTGATATTTTAGAAGTCAGTGAGAACAATAAGGGTATTTCACTGAAAAAAGAAATATAAAATTGGGTGTTACAGATGACATTGCTCCATTTCAAGAAAATCCACCCAGATAAAGTATAACATGTTTTATTTATTTTTCAATAGGTGGCCTTGAGTCTTAGACTGCTCTTCAACTGATTATCATAGTGTCACAAAAGAAACTTTCATCTGAGGTAAGCAGAGAAGCAGTTGTTGGAACTGTTAGTTTCTGTGATTTTTGTTTCATCACATTTTATTGGGATCTATATGCTTATTTGTTGAGTGTTCTTATACAAAATATTATTATTTTGAAACTCCTTATTTCATATTTCATATTGCTTAAGATATACATTACATCATACAAGGGGCTCTTTATGAGGTCTGTGCTGAGAAATTCCTGTTTGAACTTCATTCCAAAGAAGAATGGTGGTTTTGAGTCTAAAAAAAAATCTTATTAACATTGTGACCTGTGTAATTGCCACGTCTTATTTTTTTATTTTGGCTGCAAAAAACCTTGGGGCCATCAATTATGGCCAAGTACTAGGTGTGTGTGTATGTCTTTATACCATAAAATTCTGGCCTCGTTGCCAGTATTTTTCCTTAATAGTCTTTTGTATATTTTCCCATATTTTAAAATACACTGTTGTCATATAATTTCACAAGTTATCTTAAATATTATCTGAAAAATTGTAGATCAGAGCAACATAAATAATAGATCATTTCAAACAATCTGACTGTTTCTCCCAATGACTTTCCCACTTTTGAAGAACAAGCCCACGTCTAATTCATTCTTGTATCTTCAGACCTAGGAAAGTGTTTGCCATTTAGAAGGATTGTTGAATTAATGAAAATACTAGTAATTCTATATCTCTATTTATAAAATTTCATTTTTTCTATTGCTTATTAATAAAAATATGTGATGAAGGCTTTTAATGATGTGGTTCCTTTTTTACTCTGTAAACTTACTTACTGTTTCCCAAGTTTGCAAATACCTGAGCATACCCTATGCCGTTTAATAATTATACTCTTGCATGCAATAAGCTGTGCATTATTCTTTGTCCTGGAATGTTTGTCTCCCATCTTATTAGTTTTAACCCAAATATCACTTCCTCTCTGAAGGCTTTTCTAACTCTGTCAGAAGTGTTCATCACCCTTCTCTTGAATTTGCAATATAACTACCCTCAAAACTTTATATAATTTTTAATCAAATTGTATATTAATTTTATGAATGTAACTGTTTATCCTGAAAGTCTATGATCTTTATAGGAGGTCACCTTTGTGTCTAACATATCATGAATGCTCCATAATTTTTACTAAATGTATTCTATTTAGCAAATTTAAAAACAACATTGACTGTCAGTCCAATAGTTTTAGCTTAACAGCTTGAACTGTTAAAATAGTCCATATGTTTGGTATTATTTTCACTAACTTTGGCTAATTTCTAGTTTTATTTTTACTGTCAGAGATGTCCTTGTTCTTTTCCTAAATTTAGAGATAACTGGTGTGATTAAATCTTTTATGTTTCTGAAAATTTTAGGAATGTTAACAATCATCTTTAGGAATTGAAAACATTGTCAACGTAAGACTAAATAGACACATGCATATATAATATATATTTAGGTAGGTAATTAAGCAGGAAAACAGTAAGCTAAACTGTATAATGTTGGGAATTGTGCAGACAGAGCTGCAAATTCTTCTGGTGCTGCACACAATGCATGGAATTGGAATGTTTGGTAGCTGTGTATTTGCTACCTCTGTTTAAATTTGTAATACTTACTGATTTCTAAATATTTTCCTTGTCTGTTGCCTGGAATTAAATTGATGAAAGTTTCAGAATCAACATCATCAAAAGAAACTCCTGGATTTTTCATTCATTTGCTTTTTTTTTTTTTAACCTCTGAAAAAGTTACAAAACAACCACAGTTACATTATTACATAGTGTTAAAGTTGTAGCAATACATGGTTTTCAAATTGGAATGCTTGCGAGAGGTATTTGCACTTAATGAGAAAATATGTGTTAAAAGGACATTAAAACTGATTAGCTGCATATCACTTTTATATTTATAATCATATTTCAACAGTATTTGTTATGATATATGACAATAATCTCTATATGAAAATATACTCATGGAAATTAATCATACTAATTTAATACCAGAATGTTGCCTGCATTGTCCAATTTAATAATCATAACATCAAAATGTTAGTGTAAAACAGACTCATTTCTCTTAGGTATTTTCATTTTGGCTCTCTCCTACCTGATCCTTCCACTTGCCTATTAAACAGTAACATACTGACACCAAGATGTATGAAGAAAACATTTGAAGTCAATTCTTAATTCTATTTTCCCAAATTTCTCTCATTTGTTGGAAATCAGACACAAATGCATTTAGTGCATTGTTAATGAAAAATTTTAGGTAGTTTCAATACTTTAATGTTTTTTCCTTTCCTTTTCTTGCCTAATTTTAGTTTTTTAATGATTCATTTAATGAATTTCAATAACATGCTTACTTCCGAGGCCTTAGGAAATGAAAACATAGGTTTTTCCTGTATTTTTTTACATTATTCATTCTTTCAGCAAAACTTTTATAATTCATATTTCAAAGGAGGAGAGAGAAAGAGAGAAGAGAAGTGAAGAAGAGAGAAAAGAAGAGAAGAAGAGAAAAGGAAAGGGACACTCACTGGCCAGATCTTGGGCTTAGGAGAAAATCTAGCTCCAGTTAGGTGAGTGAACAGAAGTTGAAGATGCCCCAGAAAGGTGGGAGAAGCCAGGGATGGTTTGAATTCTATAGCAAAGTCAGAGTAAAAGTATTAATCTATCATAGGCTACTTCTGAACTAATTCAAAACATTCAGGAAAACAGTGTGAATATATAACTTGCCAAGTCTGTCCTTAATCAGCTTCCACCCTGCTACTCTGGGTGATGAATGTCTTTTGAATCTTAAGCACTGAGTTCCATCAGAGTGGAAAGGAAGGAAACTTGTTATCTGACTGTAATAATCAGGTGAGTCTTCAATGGAAAATGTAGCCTTTGAGTTAGACCTGGCAGACTTTTCACAAAGACAGACAGACTAGCATGATTTTTCTCCATGTCTTGAATACTCCATGTCAAGAGAGCAGAATGCTCAGGGAGAGGTAATAGGTAATTAGGTAGGTTTGGCTGACTACGTTTGAAATATATAATAAGGATTTTGAAAGTTAGGAAATAATACTAATTTTGCAGGAGTTTACATGATTGGAATTTAATTGTATTAAATTTAGGGGCAGTATTTTAAGTGGTTTATAGCAAGGAACATCTGAAGGAGAGGCTAAAATAAGCCTAGTAGATAAGAAGAGACTGTGGTATAGAGAAGTAAAAGTAGGTGGGGATCAAGTGAAATGAAGAGGCATAAAATGTTCTTGAAGATAGCTATTTTTAAAAATTTTATTTAACAGACCCAATAAGTACTTATTTTCTATTAGACACTGTTTTGAGCACTTGTAAAAGTTAATGTATTTAATTTATAAAACTTATTCCTAAATATTGGCTAGAATGAGAAACAATTTTAAAATGACTACATGTTTGTGTGGTCAGAAGAGTGAACAATGAACGTCTAATGGAAATATAATTTTAAAAAAATTTGCTATCGGGTGACCTATAGTTTGTATGTTTAATGAGATAATCTACGTGAAATAATTTAATAAATAGCAAAGCTTTGAACAAATGCCCAAGATATTATTGTTCTAATTATTCAAAATTGACCACAAACTTTAAAAAAATCATATTTGAATAAGCTTGGAGTCAGGCAGTAGATTATCAGAATTACAAGAGAACTAGTTAATATATAGCACTTGCATCTAGGCAACAGTAGAAAAAATGTTTGCATGATAACAGAGCTATATGGCCATTATTTGGAAACTGTTATGTGACTATTTTCCATGTACTTCTTAGCATACTTTTGAGATGGAAAATCCATGGAATGCTCCATTTTCCTTTTTGCATTAAGAAGCCTTGCATAAGAAACTCATTGTGCCAGAGTGATCATTTTGCATAGTTGATAGTTCCCATGAATCATGAAACTACTTTCAACCCACACATCATTTGACCCTTCTCAGCTTTTACACACAATCCCAAAAGACAGAACTTGGATAAAATAAAGAAGTGCCAACCGTGAAAAATTATACTGGATTAAAGACAAAGATGAAGGAATTATTTTGAGTGCTATATAAATGTACTATATGACATGCAAAGCAAAACGATGCACCATATTAGGGTGCATGGAACAGAGTGACAGAGTTAAGTAAGAAAATGAAACTCTGTGGATCCCCCAGTGGAATGAATCAGCTTAATTTTATTATTATTTTGTAAATGGTAAACATGCTAAGTTTTCTCTGAGCTTCTGTGTAAGTCAGTTTTCAATTTTATTAGCTATATAGTGTAGAAAAAAATATGGTCTAGACTTCTTGGAGAAAAATCTATTGTCTCCTTTGAAAATTTCTCACACTCTCATGATTTCAAATAGTATTTTTAAGCTTCATATTATCGAATATTTATCCATAGGTCTGGCCATCCCAAGATTTGTACATTTATACATTTAAACCTGCTCTAAACTTCCTGCTCAAAGTCCAGTATATTCCTTAAGCTTAACATATTTTGAATTGAATTGATTATCTTGTCTGCACCCTCACTGACCCATATGCCAACCCCCAAATTTCTTCCTCTTTTTCTGATTTGGCAGCGTGGGAAGGCCTGAAACTTAGGAATTTTCCTTGACTCTGACTCAGTCTTACATCTCTTAATGAAAAGTTGTTGATTTTACCTCCTAAGTATCTCTTTCCTGCCCCACTGTCATCCATGTACTCAGTATCTCTCTCCCGGCTATTAAAATAGCCTCTGAATTGATCACCGGACACCATTCTCTTCCATATCAAATTAGCTTTTCAGATTGTCATCAAAGTGATAATGCTAAAATGCAAATCTGGCTGTATAACACTTAAATTTTCTCATTTGTTTCCTAATGCCTAGATTATAAATCTAAGCTCATTGTTTGCTGCTGTACTACACATTTATCTCCCAACTTTAACAAACTCTCAGAAATGTGTTTGATAGAGTGTCAGTAGGACCAGGGGGGTCTATTCAAAATAATGTGTAGGGTGAATTGATCTGAGGAGTGAAGTGAAAATTTAGGAAGAGACTCAAACATGCCAGATTTATTGGCACATATTTATAAGCATTAAGTAGGTAATAGGTGCTGAGGACATAAAGACTGATAAGACAGGGTCTTTGTCCTTGAGTCGTTGCTGGTCTCCTATGAGAGACATTTAAACTGCAAATCTATTTCTGAACAGGTTAGGAGGTGGCACCTGGGCAGAATCTTGAAAGACAATGAATGAGGTGTTATTTTAAATAAGTAAAGAAGAAAGCGTTCTTAATCAGAAGAAACATTGTGTCAAAGGTACAGAGACTAACAAGATCATACTAGATTCTAAAAACTATAAAAAATTTAGGCTACACAGTTAGCAGACACAGGCTACACAATGCAGACAAGAGAAGCAGAGGCTGAAACATAAAGGTCCTTGATTCTCATTGTACAACGATTGAACTTTGTTATTCAGGTAGTGGGATGCTTTTAGTATATGTTTACTTTTCTGAGGTTGGGGTGGATAAATACAAAAAATTTTAAAAGTATATGTAAAGTACAAATTAACAGCACCATATTAACACCACTTTAAATGTATGATAAACAGGGGTGACTTGATTAGCTCTGCATTTAGAAAGAGTCTTCCAATCTAGGGACAAAATAAAAGGGAACTAAATCATGCAGAAATCACACTGATTTGGAAGCTACTGCTATAATCCAAACAAGACATATAAAGAGCCTGATGGAATGGAGAAAAGAGCATGTATTTGGAGATATTTAAGTGGTAGAATTGATAATATTTGATATTTGATCAAGGAAGTTAAATGAATGGAAAATACATTCCGTTCTAGTACAGCAGAACTAGAAAAATGAAAGAAAATTGATTTCTTTGCAATGGTGTAAACAGAATCGTTCTAGGTAAATTGCACAAATGAAGGACCAAGACCAACTATACACTTATATGCTGTCATTAAATGCTTATTTGGGTGGATTAAATCCATTTAATGTGGTTAGGATGTAAAAAAAGTAGTTCTCTCAGTCACGTGTATACAAACAACAACAACAACAAAAACTAACATGGAGATACAACATTCAGTTTTCAGAAATTTCAGTGTAAACAACATACTTTTTCTGATTTGAGGCACAAGGAGCTATACAGTATATAAGTTGTGTATTTTTTCTGTATATGACTATAATAGTCCTTTGAAGTTGGGAAGCTGTATCCTAAGTTATGGATATTGGTTCTAAATACCCTTAGGTTTTCAGTATTCACCACTACTCCTACCCCTGTCTATTATTTATGGACAGAAAAGAGTCAATGAAGGCGAAGCAATGTTAAAAAGATAGAACATAAAGGGGAAAAAAAAGCGATAAGTGACCTGAGAATCTACTCCGTTAAATTTGCTGAGCTTGATTTAAACCTTCAAACTAATTTTAAAAGGAGGCATTCTTCATTATTCTAACCTCAAATTCTGAATGTGATTACGCTTAAAATTGAGCTTATAATATGATTAAGTTTTAATGGAATAATTTCCAGATTTCTCTTTTCTAGGCCTGCATGTTTTCTTTAACCTTAATTATTCTTCTATTTAGAAGTTTAATTGTGTAAATTTATGACTTGAGCAACTTTATTTCAACAAAAAAGCATGGTGTATTGGGTATCCAAGTTTTCTGTCCAATTTTTCTTTTATCTTTTATTACTAATATGTTTACTGTTAACTAGGGAGTTAAATATTCAGCTCCTCTTTGTTCTATGCTAAAAACAAAACTGGGGGAAAGTTAGATTGTAATTATTTTAAAGAGAAGCTGAGATCCCTAATGAAATCTAGAAGCTAGGAAAGTTGATTTGTGAGGGCCATGGGTATGCGTGAGAGCTGTACAGAATTAATCCAATGAGGAAATTTGAATCATGCTTCAAGGCAAAGGATGCCTGTGAACCAGTCATTACATAAAGACGTTTTTGTTGCCCCATGCCTTTGGCTTCTTAGTGAGGTTGTTCTTTTGGCAAATGATCTATCTTAATATTACACAAGGAAGCTTTGTGTGGGGCAGTGTATCATCAGAGTTCTCTTGTTCTATAATAATGTAAGGAAAAGAATGTGTGCAGTTCTAAACACTAGGGTCCAAAGTAAAGATCGTATTCCCTTGTTACATATATGTAAAAGTGATAGTGAGAAGCAACCACTTAAAACAAATACTAGAATTACAGAAACTCAACATCTTTGGAAGGTTATCTTCAAATGATGTCTTATAGCGCCGATAAGAACATCAATAATAGCTAATATGTGTTAAGTGCACTATACGTGCCAGTCATTGTACTAAGTAATTTTTATGGATTATTTCACCTACTCCTTATATCTACTGAAAAGAGTGGTTTCATTATTATTCACAGTTCCTAGATGAAAGAACTGAGGCTTTGATATGTTAAAATTTTAGCCACAGTCATACTTCCTGATCCAGAATTTCAACTCAACTCAAATGATTTAAGATATGATACTTAAAACCACCATCCAATATTTCCTTCCAATAATGATGTAAATGTTGGTTCCTCAAGTAATGCTTAATGTTATGTGGTAAAGAGTTTTGTTTACCATTACGTTAAGTTAGATCTATGACAAGCTGAAAGAAATTTTGATACATTATCTGCCTGTCTCATATTGTCAACATTTCTAAATTGTATTTGAATCATGGACTTTTTTTTTTTAGAGTCCATAGATCCCTAGGAAGTATATGGACGTGCCTTAGGGAACCAATGACCCTATAAAATTATATCTTAAATTTCCTGTACCTGCAGTTTGCTATATTTTTCTGGTAAGTGAGAACATTGCTTCTTCAGAATTTTAAGCTGTATATGTATGACCCTCCAAACATTTAGGAACCATTAGTCAGATATTTTGTACTCTGAAAGTAAAAGAAATCTAAAAGTAACACTTTAACAAGCAAAAGGTAGAAATGAAGTGATCGCTGACTTTTAATAGGAGCAATGACAGCAGAAGTGTATAAAGGTTTAGATTAAATGTCACTAGGATCCTAAACAGTGATTTTTAAAATCATGTGTAAGAGAGTGTTACATCTATGTGATTTTGACTCGTTATGCAGTATCAAGCCCAGTTACAATACTATTTTTCAAATTTATTCATGTCAAATACGAATGACTATTTCAAATTCTCTTAATATGAATCTGTCAAATCTGTTCTAAACTTTGGCATACAGTCATCTGGATTAACTGTTTAATTCCATTTAGCCATCATTTTCACTTAAAAATAAATGTATTTGTATGGTAAGTGTATTTTTTTTGTTTTTTGTGGTTTTTTTGTGCTTCACAAACATAATTTTTTATTTGCTATGTGGAATAAACACTGGAGAAGGGAGACACAAAAGTTAGAGACACCAGTTAAGAGAGTGTTGTATTGCAAGGGTACAAAATAATAGGAAAGGGCAATTACAGAGGTAATTAGGAGAGAAAACCAATTCAGGAAATTATGTTTCTTTCTAATTGATAGACTTCCAATAATTTTTTTTTAACATCTTTACTGGAGTATAATTGCTTTACAATGTTGTGTTAGTTTCTGCTGTATAACAAAGTGAATCAGCTATATGTATACATATATCCCCATATCCCCTCTGTCTTGCATCTCCCTCCCACCCTCCATATCCCACCCCTCTAGGTGGTCACAAAGCACCAAGCTGATCTCCCTGTGCTTTGTGGCTGCTTCCCACCAGCTATCTATTTTACATTTGGTAGTGTATATATGTCCATGTCATTCTCTCACTTCGTCCCAGCTTACCCTTCCCCCTCCCGTGTCCTCAAGTCCATTCTCTACGACTGCATCTTTATTTCTGTCCTGCCTGTAGGTTCTTCAGAACCACTTTTCTTTTTTTAGAATCCATATATATGGGTTAGCATACAGTATTTGTTTTTCTCTTTCTGACTTACTTCACTCTGTATGACAGACTCTAGGTCCATCCAGCTCACTACAAATAACTCAATATCATTTATTTTTATGGCTGAGTAATATTCCATTGTATATATGTGCCACATCGTCTTTATCCATTCATCTGGCAGTGGACACTTAAGTTGCTTCCATGTCCTGTCTATTGTAAATAGAGCTGCAATGAACATTGTGGTACATGACTCTTTTTGAATTATGATTTTCTCAGGGTATATGCCCAGTAGTGGGATTGCTGGATCATACGGTAGTTCTGTTTTTAGTTTTTTAAGCAACCTCCGTACTGTTCTCCATAGTGGCTGTATCAATTTACATTCCCACCAACAGTGCAAGAGGGTTCCCTTTTCTCCACACCCTCTCCAGCATTTATTGTTTGTAGATTTTTTGATGATGGCCATTCTGACCGGTGTGAGGTGATACCACATTGTAGTTTTGATTTGCATTTCTCTAACGATAAGTGATGTTGAGCATCCTTTCATGTGTTTGTTGGCAATCTGTATATCTTCTTTGGAGAAATGTCTATTTAGGTCTTCTGCCCATTTTTGGATTGGGTTGTTTGTTTTTTTGATATTTAGCTGCATGAGCTGCTTGTATATTTTGGAGATTAATCCTTTGTTAGTTGCTTCATTTGCAAATATTTTCTCCCATTCTGAGGGTTGTCTTTTCATCTTGTTTATGGTTTCCTTGGCTGTGCAAAAGCATTTAAGTTTCATTAGGTCCCATTTGTTTATTTTTGTTTTTATTTCCATTTCTCTAGGTGGTGGGTCAAAAAGGATCTTGCTGTGATTTCTGCTTATATTTTCTGCTAAGAGTTTTATAGTGTCTGGCCTTACATTTAGGTCTTTAATCCATTTTGAGTTTATTTTTGAATATGGTGTTAGGGAGTGTTTTAATTTCATTTTACAAGAAGCTGCTAGACTCTATTACATGATGTTTGTATTATTTTACATTTCCCACAGAACTGCATGAGAGTTCCGGTGACTCCGTGTCCTCATCAACACTTGGTGTTTTCCGTCTTTATAATTTTAGTTTTTCTTGTATGTTTGTCGTGGAATCTCACTGTGGTTTTAATATAAATTTCCCTGATTACTAATGATGTTGAGCATTGTTTCTTGTATTCATCATCCATTTGTATATAATCCTTTGTGAAGCTACTGTTCAAGTCATTTCAACACTTTTAATTAGATTATTTACCATTTTATGACTGATACATTTTATATTTTAGATTCATGCTCTTTGACAATTTATATGTTGTGAATATTTTATTTTGCTCTGTGGCTACCCTTTTCATTTATTTAATCATGTCTTCTAAGAACATAATATTTTAATTTTGATGGTTCACAGTTTATCAATATTTTTCTTTTATAGTTTCTACTTTTTGTAGTCTATCTAAGAAATCATTGCCTAATCCAAGTTTGCAAAGATTTTCTACTGCTTTCTTCTATAACTTTTCTACTTGTGACTTAGTAATGTTTAGGTCTATGTTCTTAAGATTAAATGTGTGTTGTGTGAATTAAATATTGAGATTCATATGCATATCCAGTTGCTCCAAGACTGTTGAAAAGACTGCACTTTCTTCATTGAATTGCCTTTTGCTTTTGTCAAAAGTGTAATAACTGTGAGTCTTTTTCTATAATCTATTCTATTCCGTTGACTAATATATCTATTCTAACAATAACACACTATCTTGATTACTATAGCATTGTCGTACGTCTTCCAAAATTCTTTTTTTATATATAAATTTATTTATTTATTTTTGGCTGTGTTGGGTCTTCACTGCTGCACGTGGACTTTCTCTACTTGCGGCGAGCAGGGGCTACTCTTTGTTGCAGTGTATGGGCTTCTCATTGTGGTGGCTTCTCCTCTTGTGGAAAGCTGGTTCTAGGCATGTGGGCTGCAGTAGTTGTGGCACTTGGGCTCAGTAGTTGTGGCTTACAGGCTTTAGAGCACAGGGTCAGTACTTGTGGCACACTGGCTTAGTTGCTCTGGGACATGTGGGATCTTCCCAGACTAGGGCTTGAACCCACGTCCCTTGCGTTGGCAGGCAGATTCTTAACCACTGCGCCACTGGGGAAGTCCCCAAAATTATTTTTTAAAACTGTTTTTGGGGCTTCCCTGGTGGCACAGTGGTTGAGAGTCTGCCTGCCAGTGTGGGGGACATGGGTTCGTGCCCCGGTCCAGGAGGATCCCACATGCCGCGGAGCGGCTAGGCCCGTGAGCCGTGGCCGCTGAGCCTGCGCATCCGGAGCCTGTGCTCCGCAACAGGAGAGGCCACAACAGTGACAGGCCTGCATAACGCAAAAAAAAAAACCCTGTTTTTGGTTATTCTAGGTTATTTGCATTTCTACAAAAACTTTAAAATCAGCTTAATTTTACAAAAAAAAATCTTTTGGAATTTTAGTTTGTGATTGCAATGAATCTAGAGATCACTATCAGAAAGATTGATATCTTAACAGTATCAAGTCACCCTGTCCTTGAACTAATAATTTTTGCAACTGTTTCTTTCAACATGAAAACTTTATATATATATGTATTTTCTTTAGAGTTGTTTCTTTAGATCCTTCATTCAATTATAGAGAGCTCTTTCTAGTTCTTTCCTTTTCAATATTTGTTTATCCCCAACTTTAAACTTGAAGGATCTCAAAGCACTCTACCACAACTGCAAAAAAGAAAAAAGTCTATGTCAGGGCAGGGAGGAATTGGTCTCTTCAAAATTATAAAACTAAAAGGTCATCTTCCACATCACACTCCTCCCCACCAGGTGAGCAAGATGGAAGCTCTACTCCAGGTGGATGCAGCCAAGATAAAGCTCCCTCTCCCCCCAGCATTCAGTCCAGGGCTACGATTTCTCCCAGGAGTGCCAGATCAACAGCATTTCTAACCACCCTACCAACCTTGTAAGGCACTTGTAGGGCAGAAGCTCCACTCCAGGTGTGACAGGCTGAGAATACAGAACCCTCATTGTTATCACTACAGCTCACTCATAGGGCAATGGATCTCACCTGGGAAAGGTAAGCTCAGAAGACCAGAGGCTGCTACCTCCACCCAATGCCTCACTGATAGAGGAGGGTTTTCACTCTGAGAAAAACAGGCTGCCGTCCCCATGCCAATTCTGGAGCAATGATGCAGAGGAACTGTCCAGGGGAAGAGGCAGGATGCAAGAACAGAGAGTTCCATGACTCTCCCTAAGGGAACTGACTCTACTTGGAATAGAGTATGAGGAAGTTCAAGCCTAAGAACACCGTGTCAAAAACAAGGAAGGTTTTGGTGGAAAGCAGTTAAGAGGAGGCTGGTAGATTTATGAAAGCAACAAGGAAAACAGGAGACCAGTTAGAAGTTTCACAGAGAAAGAGGTAAGAAGTGTCCTCATGGGAATGTTCATAGCAGCACTACTTATAATAGACAAAAAAGGGAAACAACTCGTGTCCAATAACTGATAAGTAAATGTGGTATATCCATACGATAGAATTTTATTTGACAATAAAGAGAATAAAGTACATGCTGCAACATTAATAAACCTTGAAAACTTTGTGCTAAGTAAAAGAAGTCAGTTACATAAGACCACATATTGTATAATTCCATTTACATGAAATGTCTAAAATAAGCAAATCTATAGAGACAGAAAGTAGATTAATGGTTGCTTTGGTCTGGGAAGGTTGGAGGTGGGGTGATGTGAAGTGACTACTAATGGGTGTGGGGTTTCTTTCTTGTGTGATTAATATGATATAAAATTGCTGTGATGATTGTTGTACATCTTTGAATATTGAATTGTGCAATGTTAAGTGGGTGAATTGTATATGAATGATATCTCAAAAAAATGCTTAAAAAACAAATTATAATAATAGAATTGGAGATTTTAGAAGGAAGGACAAAGTGGTTTAAAAATTTTGCTTATATTTGTGTGTTATGGAACGAATGTTTGCCCCTACTCAATATATGTGCTGAAATATAATGCCCAATATGATAATATTTAGCGATGGGGCCTTTGAGAAGTAATTAGATAATGAGGGTGGAGGTCTCATGAAAGGGATTAGTGCTCTTAGAAAATGCCAGAGAACTAGCCCACCTGTGAGTGTAAAAGCTTACTCATTGAGGATACAGGAAGTCAGCTGTCTGCATCCCAGAAGAGGGTTCTTACCAGAACCCAACAATGCTGGCAGAACTGTGAGAAATAAATTTCTGGTTTTGATAAGGAATATAGTTTATGGTATTTTGCTATAGCAGCTGAGCTTTTAAAGAAAATTCTCTCCTAAATCATGCTACTGAGAAGATAAGTTAACTCTAATAAAGCCAAAAATAAATAAATAAAGGTGACCCATTTAAGAGAGAATTTGGGTAGGTCATTTAGATTCAGTCTGTAGATTGGCTCTTAACCTAAAAAAAGAAAAGAAGCTTACACATTTAGCCCCAGTTAACAGAGTACATGGTCAAACTCTTATCTATTTTTAAAAATCATATTTGTCCTTAAAATCTCAGAATGATAGCTTGTATGTTGTTAATGGTGAAGGAAGGAGTAGATTAGTGGCCAAATTAGGATTTAGAAGGCTTGTATATATTTTTCCATCAGCCAGGACTAAAGAATATTGAATAAACCTTATTTTTCTGAAAAGACATTTAATCTAAAATTTTTAATTAAAATTTAATAAAAATTTTAATAATACTCTTTTTTTTAATAGGAAGCCTACTCAAATACTATCAAAATTTTCCTCACATTTGTCATTCTTATAATATTTTCAGTTTGAACCATCATTCTTTTAAAATTTTATTCAAACAAAATGTAACAGACTTGTAACAGTTGACCTGCCCTCCCTGTGTTCTACCTAGTACAGTGTTAAAATATAGACATATCTTTTATGAAGACATTAACCTCCTGATGCTATGCCTTGTCTCACCCACCCTCATTGGCTCTCTGTTGTCATAGAGCAATAGTTTACAAACTGAAATTCATATAACATTGAGTTGCACAAGTGAACCATTTGAGTATTTAAAAAATATTAGACTTACATTTATTTTGCTTTGTAATCTCATTCTTTTTTTATACCTTTATTATTTTTTAAATTTTACTGAAATATAGTTGATTTACAATGTGTTAATTTCTGTCCTACAGCGGAGTGATTCAGTTATACATATATATATATATATATATATATTCTTTATCATATTATTTTCCATTATGGTGTATCGTAGGATATTAAATATAGTCTCCTGTGCTATACAGTAGGAGCTTGTTGTTTATCCATCCTATATATAATAGTTTGCATCTGCTAATCCCATACTCCCAGTCCTTCCCTCTCCCCATCCCATCCCACTTTGACAACCACTAGTCTGTTCTCTATGTCTGTGAGTCTGTTTCTGTTTCATAGAAAAGTTCATTTGTGCTGCATTTTAGATTCCAGATATGTGATGTCATATCGTATTTGTCTTTCCCTTTCTGACTTTCTCACTTAGTGTGATCATCTCTAGATCCATCCATGTTGCTGCAAATGGTATTATTTCATTCTTATTTACTTTATTTATTTTCAATCTTTTTCCATTGTATACATACACCACATCATCTTTATCCATTTATCTGTCGATGGATATTTAAGTTTGTTTCCATGACCTGGCTATTGTAAATAGTGCTGCTTTGAACATAGGGGTGCATGTATCTTTTCAAATTATAGTTTTGTCTGGGTATATGCCCAGGAGTGGGATTGCTGGATCATAGGGCAACTCTATTTTTAGTTTTTGAGAAACCTGAATACTGTTTTCCATAGTGGCTGCACCAATTTACATTCCCACCAACAGAGTATGTTCCCTTTTCTCCATACTCTCTCCAGCATTTATTATTTGTAGACTTTTTAGTGATGGCCATTCTGACTGGTGTGAGGTAGTACCTCATTGTAGTTTCGATTTGTATTTCTCTAATAGTTAGTGATGATGAGCATTTTTTCATGTGCCTATTGGCCATCTGTATGTCTTCTTTGGAGAAATGTCTCTTTAGGTCTTCTGCCCATTTTTCGATTGGATAGGTTTTGTTTGTTTGTTTGTTATTGAATTGTATGAGCTGTTTACATATTTTGGAAATTAAGCCCTTGTTGGTTGCATCATTTACTAATATTTTCTCCTGGTCCATAGGTTGTCTTTTCATTTTGTTTGTGGTTTCCTTTGCTGTGCAAAATCTTATAAGTTTGGTCCCATTTGTTTATTTTTGCTTTTATTTCTCTTGCCTTGGGACACTGAACTAAGAAAACATTGGGACGATTTATGTCAGAGAATATTTTGCCTATGTTCTCTTATAGAAGTTTTATGGTGTCATGTCTTATATTTAAGTTTTTAAGCCATTTTGAGTTTATTTTCATATGATGTATGATGTTAGGGTGTGTTCTAACTTCATTGATTTGCATTTGGCTATCCAACTTTCCCAATACTGCTTACAATCTCATTCTTTTAAATATCTGTTTACCTATGTTTTATAATGTACCTATTATATTGGGGGATACTAGAAATTAGTGGATGAGGAAGGGGAGCAGGGAGGGATGTTAGATGTCCTGTATGGCACAGTCCCAATCAATAAGGTTTTTCCTGAGTTCTGTATCATTTTCAAAAGAATCACTGGATAGTAGCTGGGTGAAAAGACGACAACTGAATTTCATTTCCCAAGTAAGTAAAAGGTCTTTTTCTTTTACAGTTTTGTTGTTGCTGACATTTTTCAGAAATGTAGCCCTATGCAAATTGAGGGAAAATTTTAAAAACTTCACCATTTAGGAAAATTACATCACTTGTAACAACCATGTTAGTGGTATATATGTTGCCAATTCAACACACCTGAATCAGCCTGCCTTTATATGTGATTCTATCTTTAGTGATTCAGGTCCAAGCATCTGAATTCTTTATTATGTCTTCTAATGCACTCACGTCTGGGCATTTCTGTCTTGAAATTTTCTTCTTTATATTAAAGTTGTTTTTTGTAGTTAAGTATATGGATAAGTTATATTATCTATAAATTTTATTTTTAAATAGTGAAGTGAAGATTATATGTTTATACTATTTCATATATATGCATATGTGTGTGCATATACTACTCATATATAATAAATATATATTTTTTATAAAAATGGATCTTTGGGGCAGACAGAGTTGAGATCACCACTCTGTGGGCTGATAACCATGTAATCTGTGGGCTTCAGTGCCTCCCATCAGTTTTCCATTCCTACATCAGCCTTTGCAACTTCTCTACTCTATATGTTCTGCTTTCACCACACCGTACTGGCTGATCATGATTTCCAAATGTGCCATGGATTTTGGTGCCTATCCTATTCCTTTCCTCCATCTCCTTTTTCTGAAAAATTTATACTCCGTTTTATAATAACTCTGCTCAATCGGAACACCGTTAGCCAGAGTTTATTTCACTCATTCCTGAACTACTGTATAATTTTGCCCTTATCTCCAAAACAACATTCCTATTTCTATCTTCCCAGTTAAACTGTAAACTTCTAAAGGGCAGGGGTGATGTTTCTTTTTCATTCCTCGAGGGCAAGGATTGTGTTGTATTCATTTCTATCAACACTTGCTTGCCTAAAAGAATGTTTTTTGATTATTCACTAGTCAATATAATTTTCTTTCTCAATGAACTAAATGACAAATATAAACAGCTTAATGCATGACGTTGATTTGAATTTTTGCATTTTCAGCCCCCTCACACACACACCAAGAATTAAATGTTTATGGACACACAGTCCTAACCTCCATTTGAGCCCTGGTGGTCTTACCTGCCAGGCTTCCTCCAGTACCTGCCACCACTGTCATATTTTTGCACATATTCTCTCGTGGCTCCAGCCATTGTCCCAAAGTAATGCCAATTTCTCATTAACTCTTCCTCTTTACATCCTGAAACAGAATTAGAAAACAGTCAAAACATTAGGAAAAATATTGTCTCTTTGTCAGCGTGTTTTCTCCAGCGATTTTGATTCCTGTGATTGAATTACCAGTCCGCCATCCAGGCATTCTTAACACCCAAGTTAGTTACTTCCCAAATCAACTGTTGGGCCACTTCTTCCCATAATACTAAAGTTGGCAAACAGCCTTTGAACTTGAGAAACATCTCATGTATGCAAAGCCACGCACTTTAATTAATGGGGGTAAATAAAATGGAGGGTTTTCACAAATATGCTTTTCATTAACAAATAAGTTGTGGAAGGCAATAGAAATTGTTTTAATTTAGCATCTTTATTTTAAAAATATATTACATAAGGGTTTACAATTATTATGAAATATAGAAGTTTACTGAATTTAAATTTATGTAATAAATAAATGTGCTTACAAAATTCAAATGGTAGCTAAAAAATTCAGTCAGAATAGAAGCAAAACTGATTACTATATAAAGAGTGAACCAATGTTATACAATAAGTGATGGTTTACTTGTTTACTGATTATCTTAGTGTAACCCAAAAGTACTACTAGTGTGGTTTCAGTAAATAAAGGAATGGACTATAGAGGGTCCTGTATTAAAATGAGAAGACAGGGCTTCCCTGGTGGCGCAGTGGTTGGGAGTCTGCCTGCCCATGCAGGGGACACGGGTTCGTGCCCCGGTCCGGGAAGATCCCACATGCCGCGGAGCGGCTGGGCCCGTGAGCCATGGCCGCTGAGCCTGCGCATCCGGAGCCTGTGCTCCACGTTGGAAGAGGCCACAACAGTGAGAGGCCGGTGTACCGGAAAAAAAAAAAAAAAAAAAAAAATGAGGAGACAGTTTTATAAGAACAGCATACTAAATCTTGAATATGATCTTTGAAAATATTTCTATAGGTAAAATTATATGAGTCTTTCCCAGCTATGTTTCTGCCAATAGGAATACAATCTGTGGTTTAGAAGAGATGTGTCCTTGTGAAATTCCCTGTAAATTTCCTTTAACAGAATCCTCTGTTCTTACTAGTAAAATAAGAGATTATACTTTTGTAATAAAATTTCACTCTAAAGATTAAATAAAATTTGTATTAAATGTGACAATAAACTTCTCTGTCTGAATACTTAATATTGAAATAACCCATAATATATAAATACTCTAAGAAATCTCAAACTACAAATAATTTTCCAAGTCTGAAAATTTTTTCCAGAAACTTTTTATCCTTGGAGGCCAGAATCATATAAGAAGATACATCCTTTAGGTCCCGTGCACCCTCCCTCCTTCTCTTCCTTTAAATACTGAAATTTTTTCTTAAATATTTTTGTGTGGAGATTTAAGCTTCAGTTTCAACCATTAATATTATGCCAGAAAAATAGCATTTATAGGATTTAGAGCTGGAAAAAATAGTAGAAACCATATACTTTAATACAACCTTGGTGTTTTATTAATTCTAAATGAGTTCTAAAATTATGATGAATTTCTAGGGCACTCACCAAAGTAGTACTAGAATCTGGGTTTCCTTGCAATACTGGAGTCTTCTAATAATTGCAAGAAGTTGAAACGCTTGTGTTACAGTCCTGGTTGGAGCATTTTTGAAGGAAAATGAAATTATTATTTTTCTCTCTTCTTTATCCTTCTCTTTTTCTAAACTTCATAATCAATCTTTCTTCTACATGTCTCCAAAAAACAAATTATCTATCTTCAGTAAAGCTACATTTGATGTCAGGACTTCCTCAACAGCCAGTCACAAATGCCCTTTGTAGTAGTTGGTAATTTAATTCACCCTTTTATCAGTCAAGTTCAGCAGCTAATATTTGACAAGCAGGGGTTACAAACCTGGATAGCTTTTGACATACACAATTTACTAGCCAGAATCCCAAATCAATGACTTTGAAACTGAATCTTGCTGCCAGTGTATATTTCTTTGATTGCATAGAGTTTTTAAAAATTGAATTTGAATGCTTAATTAAGGGCAGACTTACCAGTGTGTCACAGTTTCTACATACCCTGTTACTTCTGTGTGTGACATTTGATGTTCAGTTTATGTTATGGTTATGGAACTGAAACCAGCATGAATATTGCTTTGTGGTTGTTTCATTTTGTTATTGGAGAGGAGGGTGCATGGATGTTTTCTTCTCATAACAATAATGTTTGGGAAGGATGAAGACAGTCATCAGACTAATAGTGCCACTGATGCTTCAAAGACAAAATCTTCGCACTTGATTCAGGAAATCTTAAAGACCATAAAACATTGTTAACTGTACATAATATTGTGACACATTTCATATCCCTACCTTGCTAAATAGAAAGTGGCGTAATATCTATTAATGTGATTAAATGGGTCAGTTTCTAAATACAGTCTTACTTAAAGCTGCTTTTACATATCTTTTAAAAATGGTTGATTATAGAATTTAAAAAAAAACCCCAAAACATTAAGACAGTTAATTAGTATTTTAGTATACATCTTTGAGTATTAGAATTAACTTTTTGTAATAATGATTTTAATTAGAAACAGTAGTAATATTTTGGTTAGTATTTCATGATATCAATAAAAATATTGCATTGTCTTTTCCCATAAATGCAATGACAAACAGCAAATGGTAAAGATTTTACAAGCTAATTAAATGTCATTAATGAGGGCTATAAAATATATATAAATTGTAGTTTCACTTACTTTTGGAGAATGATTATATTTGACCACAATGGTTAAAAGACTTAGACTTACAAATAATACTTAATATAAACTTTCTTATGAGAAATTTGGCATGAAAATTAAATATGGCCTGAATAAAAGAGTAAAAAAATTATTTTGCAAATCTTGCTTCAAATATGCTTCCTCTGCAAATGTATTAGAAATCAAAATCAAATAAATTAAAATTTTTCTTTTGAACCAAATTAACAACTAATGATTAATCTGAATCTGAATGAGCATGACAAATTGGAATCTTATTTGCAAACAGTCAAAATTATGAAAATCAATGCTGCATGGTCTAAATATTATTCTTCACTGACTAGGAAAATATAACCTTTGTTTTGGGTTTATATAAAATATATTATAATTGTTCATACAGTTTTATGAAGAAAGACTTTTCCATTTTAAAGTTATTAGATAATTTTAGTAATCATATTGACAATAAGTGGTTTATCACTTTTCATAATATTATTCTCAATATTTGTCAACATCTATTTAATTTTATTTAATTATTTTAATATTTGATAGTTTGCTTATCCTTTCAAAGTGTGAAATATACAAATATGCCATTTTATTTTTTTCCAATGGAATAGAGCTTTAAATTTGTATTTTCCTTTTTTTTAAAAAAAGCACTTTTATTGTGTATTGGATCTAAAACAATGGTTTGATTAATATTAATACAGTCATGGATTTTTTTGTGTGTATTTCAAAATTTATATTCTCCATCACAACACTAGGAAAAAAAAATATCTGTCCCTCCGCCGGACTACTGTTAGTTTGATGATTATACTAATATTAACTGCTTCACTTGAGTAAGCAAAGAAGAAGTAAAATACCAGTCAGACCAGCTGTTAATTCACAGAGTGTTGTACTATGCTTATTAAAAATACCCAAAAGATGTACCTTTGTGGTTCAGTCTTTTGAATTAGAATCAGAATATTAATCATGCCTCAGGCCTAAATTAAACATTGGAAGGCCCCTTAAGAATTTTCACCAAATTTTCTTGGATTTTTCTTTATTGGGTCTTCCTAGACTCTGTTTAGCTCTGTAATTGCTTTGCTCCTTTGTTGATAGGTTAAAGCACAATGTGATTTTCTCCATGTCATAATATTTAAGAGGACGGCTCAATGGTCTACTCCAAGTTGCAAAGTGCAGCTGAGACACTGATTTATAACAGAAATAGTGTTTACAATGTCAAATAAAGTGTGAAGTAAGAACAACTATGTATCTCAAAATCTATAGCTATAAAAGGATCTGAATCATTACTATCTTCATATCATTTATATTCTGAAGGGGTTATCTTAAGTGACCCTGCCAAATGTGGATGACCTCTTATATAATATGAGTATGCAAACGCAAGAAAAAATAAGGAAAACCTATCAAGCATGTTCAAAATATACTATAGTCTGATTTCAGAAAATGGTCACTGTTACTCATGAATGTATGCCTGAGTACTTACATATGGAGCCAGTTTCAAAAATAGAAGTGTGTGATTAAGGTAACATTTGTGCATCTATCTGTCTAAGAACTGTGTCTTGAGTGTACTGTTTATTTATACTGGAGGACAATTTGAACTCCACACATGAGACCAAAAGGAATGTTATGACCTTGAAATATTTCTTTAACATTTAACATATCTCTACCACCTCACTCTCCAGGCAAAAGGATGAAATGGAAAAGTATATCAATTTGAGAGAGTGTAGTATTTTTAAAATAATCAATGATAGTCATAAAGTGCCAGTGCTCTTCCTATATCACAACACTTTTTTTCCCATTTCTCAATTGAATTTATGATAAACTACTAATATTTAAATAAGAACTTTGTTAATTCTGAACCCCCCACAATTATTTTTGGAAAGAGAAAACATGTCTCTTAAAATTGATATTTGATTTATTAACACATTTGTTTGAAGCAACAGGCTCAGGTTTTTAAGGGTTTGCTTATCAATATTTTGGCTAAACTGACAGTACGTGGACTTTATCTTGGCAGTACTTGTATATTATATAACACAACACAATAATAACTGCTGTTCAATGTGATAAAAACAAGGGGAAATTTTATCTATTCATCGTATTGTTAAGACAAAAACAAAAAAATTATATATTTTGGGGTGAAGTAGTAACAGCTTACCCACTGGTACGTTAACTAGTTCCTATTAAAAGACTTAACAGAGGAAATATGAATTCATTTGACCTGTTAGGTATCTAAAAATTAGTGCTATACACTGTTATAGGCAATTTTGGTAGCTATTAACCTGAGGGGGGAAAAAAAACCAACACAATAACCAAAAGGAAGCATGTATCAATATTTCGGAAAGAAGTGTGACCAGTGACTGGTGAGTACTTGGAGAATCTAACTTTGCAAGTATGGCGCCAGTGGTGCTTTGCTGTGAAACAGAACTTCACTGATGTTCTGAACTAGACCGTCCCTCTCTTCTTCCCTTCTCTTTGAAAATCTTCAGAGCTGCTTGGGTGATGGACAAATGAATTACAGCTTATTCTTAGAAATATGTGGATTATGAAGTAATCTGCTGGTTTTAAAAAAATCAAATGCAAGTTTGTCAACTATTTTCATTAGAGATCAAACTGTGACCAATAAAGAAACAATAACTGAAGGAAAAATTTCCAGTGACCCTCTTTGATAACATTAGAAATGAAGATTAGAACAAATTCAATAAATATAAAATATTTAGTAAACGGAAGACTGATGAGATCTATGAGCTTATGACCTCTTCTGTTGCTCCAAACTATCATGATTTAGTATTTTTTTGAAGAGGAACTTATAATAGTTCTATAAAATCTAACTCTAACCATTATAACTATTTTACCAATTTTATTTTGTGTATCCTCCATTTTTTGTTTGAATACTTTAAAGCACATCCCAAACAGCTATCATTTCACCCACAAATACTCAAATATCTGTTATTAACAAAGAATACCCCAATATTTTTGTTGTAGTTTTTTTTAAACATTTTAGCCATTTTTTAAATTGAAGCATAGTTAATTTACAATGTTTTGTTAGTTTCAGGTGTAAAGCAAAGTGATTCAGTTATATTCTTTTCCAGATTTTTTTCTATTACAGGTTATTACAAGATAGTGAATATCGTTCCCTGTGCTATACAGTAGGTTCTTGTTGTTTATCTGTTTTATGTAGAGTAGTATATATATGTTAATCCCAAATTCCTAATTTATCTCTCTCCCCTTGCCCCCGCTATCTCCTCTGGTAACATAAGTTTGTTTTCTATGTCTGTGAGCCTATTTCTATTTCGTAAATAAGTTCATTTGTATCATTTTTTTAGATTCCACTTATAAGTGATATAGCATTTATCTTTATCTGACTTAATTCACTTAGTATGATAATCTCTAGGTCCATTCATGTTGTTGCAAATGGCAATATTTCCTTCTTTTTTATGGCTGATATTTTACTGTGTATGTATACCACATCTTTTGTATCCATTCATCTGTCAATGGACATTTAAGTTGCTTCCATGTCTTGACTATTGTAAATAGTGCTTCTATGAACACTGGGGTGAATGTACCTTTCAAATTATAGTTTTCCCTGGGTATATGTCCAGGAATGAGATTGCAAGATCATATGGTAATTCTATTTTTAGTTTTCTAAGGAACCTCCATGCTGTTTTCCATAGTGGCTGCACCAATTTACATTCTCACCAACAGTGTAGGAGGGTTCCCTTTTCTTCACACCCTCTCCAGCATTTATTGTTTGTAGACTTTTTAATGATGGCCATTCTGACTGGTGTGAGGTGATACCTCATTGTAGTTTTGACTTGCATTTCTCTAATAATTAGCGATGATGAACATCTTTTCATGTGCCTGTTGGTCATCTGTATGTCTTATTTGCTGAAGTATTTTAAAGGCTAACACCAAAAAGTTCCATTCCGCCCTAAATTCTTTAGTATGTATTTCTAACAATTAAAGTTTGTTTAAACCAATAAAATTAAAAATATAATTCCTGGGCTTCCCTGGTGGCGCAGTGGTTGAGAGTCTGCCTGCCGATGCAGGGGACACGGGTTCGTGCCCCGGTCCAGGAAGATCCCACATACCGTGGAGTGGCTGGGCCTGTGAACCATGGCCGCTGGGCCTGCGCATCCGGAGCCTGTGCTCCGCAACGGGAGAGGCCACAACAGTGAGAGGCCCACGTGTTGCAAAAAAAAAAAAAAAAAAAATTTTTTATATATATATATTTCCTTAATATCATCTAATTACCTGGTCCATGTTAAAATATTTCCATTTTTCAGATGAGCTCAATTTTTGCAAATAGTTTTTTTTTTTTTTTTTTTTTTTTTTTGCAGTACGCGGGCCTCTCACTGTTGTGGCCTCTCCCGTTGCGGAGCACAGGCTCCGGACGCGCAGGCTCAGCAGCCATGGCTCATGGGCCTAGCCGCTCCGCAGCGTGTGGGATCTTTCCGGACCGGGGCACGAATCCGTGTCCCCTGCATCGGCAGGCGGACTCTCAACCACTGCACCACCAGGGAAGCCCGCAAATAGTTTTTAAGTAAGGATATAAATACAGTTTATACATTGCATCTGGTCAATTAATCCTTTTAAATAGTTTAAAGTATATTACAGTTCATCCTTTTTTTGACATTTATTTATTTAAAATTCTGGGTATTTTCCCTGAAGAATTTTCCACATTCTGGATTTGGTTGATTCCCCTGTGTTTACTATAAACTTACAGTCACATTTAGAGTTTGATTAGATTAAAGTTTAATTGACTCTTTACTTTGTATTTTCTCCCATCAGAAGACATATATCTAGCTGCTACACATTTAGTGATGATAAAACATACCAGTAATAAACTGACAGAAATATGAAAATATGCCTTACTATTTTTAACAGCAAACAGTAAGAAAGAATGCATATGTCCATCAATAAGGGATTGGTTAAATAAACAAGGGAATACTATACAGCTGAATAAAAAAATAGAACATAATCTCTAGGATGTGCTGTTCAATGAAAAAGCATTTCAGAGAAATGTGGCATGGTATACGCATAACATATATGTGTATGCTAATATTATTTTATGTATATAGTATGCCACCATTTAAAAATTAGGAAATGTGTGTAAATATATGTATATAATAGTTAGTTATATTAAAATAGGCATATAAATCATGAAATTTAAGTAAGTGTAGGTATCACCTAGAATGGATGGGAAGGAATAGAGTCGATGGGATAGTGATAGAAGCTGGACTTCTCTGTAGATAAATAATAGATTTGTAGATTTAACTTTGGAGCAATATAAATATTTTATGAATTATAAAACAAAATAATCCTTTATACCTGTAGGGTAACATAGACCTAAGACAAAAAACAAGCCTTCAAATAACTCTAACTTGTCTTCCATACCATGCTGTTGACTGTAAGGTTGAAGTTATTCTGAATTGGCTGTGTGTATATTGTGGGATAAATCCAAAGATTGAGAATGTCCATTGTGATTAAAGGAGAAACAAATTAAAAATGAGATTATGTTAAAATCCTGTATTTGAATTGAAAATCATCAATAAAAACAGACCATATACCATGCCTTAAAAAAAAAGTGGACACACACAGAATTTCTATGGCTCTCCACTCAAAAGTCCAGGAAATAAGACCAACCTAGTTTAAGTGAACATTCCTAGCACTCAGAGTGCAGTTTCTAAAATCTGTTTTCACTGGAAGGACAGTAGCCCTTGCAGAAAAAGCTGATTCTATGTTCTAAATTTGGACCATGTAATGTTCAATATGAGCCTGGAAAATATGTTACATCAGAAAGCAAATAATTTATTCAAGAAACCTAGGATCATATTCATAAAATTAGAGTCAACCTAAATAAGCTCCCAAGAAGCAAAGACGAAATGATTTAAGCATCAATAAGGATTAGAGTACAATGGATTGTAACTCATCAAATATGTTTAAGTACATCAGTTCATAATTACATTAATATACTTAGTCACCTTTGGAGAAAGTTGGGCAAATATTTAGGAAATATTGGCAAATAAAGGAAATTAAGCCAGCATTTACCCTACAATCCTATATAATATGAACATCAGCATAAACAAATAGTCAATGACCAAAAGTTTGTCTTTATGAAAGTATTCCAGGTAATCAATGAAGAGGAATGTTGGAAGTAAAATATCAATATTTTTATGCCTAAGGAATTAATGGATCTAGGTTATGATTATCAATGATCTTCCCTCACATAAAGGGAAACAATCAGACATTATATACTTCATAATGAACGTACACAAAACTACCTACGAAGCAATCTTGAACAAAAATCCAAACAAAACTGAACAACACTCTAGATCTGACTATAAATTTTAATAAATTGTGAGGATGGAAGGCCATGTTAAAATCACAAATTGGATAAAATATACAACATTCAGACTATGGAAAACTACAAGGGAAAAGACAGAATAAAGAGGCAGATATATAGAGGAAGGATCTAAAATGGAATATTTTAGAATAATCCAAAAGGAAAAAAGGATCCACAAATTGACTGTATGAATCTTAGTTGATCCAAATTTAGACAAACACTTCAAAAAATATTCCCAAAGAATCAGGGAAAGATGGACACACTTGATTTTGATGACATTAAGGTGCATTATTATTATTTTAGGTGTGCTGATTATATTGCAAATATATGTTTTAAAAAAAGAACTCATTTAAAGGACATTTTGGTTGCTTTCAAGTTTTAGCAGTTGTGAATAAAGCTAAAGCTCTACATATTTGTGTGGACATAAGTTTTCAAATTATTTGAGTAAATACCAAGGAGTGCAATTGCTCAATTGTATGGTAAGAGCATGTTTAGTTTTGTAAGAAACTGCCAAACTGTCTTCCAAAGTGGCTGTACCATTTTGCACTCCCACTAGCATGAGCGAAGGTTCCTCTTGTTCTACATCCTTCCCAGCATTTGGAGATATCAGTGGTTTGGATTTTAGCCATTCTAATAGGAGTGTAGTGGATCTTGTTGTTTGTATTTGCAATTTCATAATGACATATGATGTTGAGCATGTTTAATATGTTTATTAGCCATCAGCGTATCTTTTTTGGTAAGGTGCCTGTTTATATCTTTTACTCATTTTTAATTGAGTTGTTTGTTTTCTTAATCTTGAGTTTTAAGAGTTCTTTGTATGTTTTGGATAACAATCCTTTATCAGATATGTGTTTTGCAGATTGTCTCCCAGCTGGTGGCTTCTTTTCATTCTCTTAATAGTGTCTTTTGCAGAGCAGAAGTTTTTAATTTAAATGAAGTCCAACTTACCAATTTTTTCTTTCAAAGCTCATCTTTTGGTGTTGTATCTAGAAAGTCATCAACAATACCAAAATTATCTAGATGCTCCCCTGTGTTATCTTCTAGGGGTTTATATTTTTGTGTTTTGCATTTAGCTCTTTGATCCATTTTGAGTTAAATATTGTGAAGGATATAATATCTATGTCTAGATTCCTTTCTTTGCATAGATGTCCAATTGTTCCTGCACCATTTGTTAAAAGATTATTATTTCTCTATTGAATAACCTTTGCTCCTTTATCAAAGATAAGTTGACTTTGTGTGGGTCTATTATGAACTCTCCTTTCTGTTCCTTTTATCTCCTCTATTCTTTCCCCAACACCACACTGTCTTGATAACTGTAGCTTTACAGTAAGTCATAAAGTTGAGTAGTGTCACTATTCTGTGTTCTTCAATGTTATGGTTGGCTATGATGGGTCTTTTGCCTCTCTATATTAACTTAAGAATCAGTTTTGACAATGTCCACAAAATAACTTGTTGGGTTATTGGTTGAGTTTGCATTGAGTTTCTAGATCAAGTTGGGAAGAACTGACATTATTTATTTATTTATTTATTTATTGGCTGTGTTGGGTCTTTGTTGCTGCACGCAGGCTTTCTCTAGCTGCGGCCAGCAGGGACTACTCTTCATTGCGGTGTGCAGGTTTCTCATGGAGGCGGCTTCTCTTGTTGAGGAGCATGGGCTCTAGGTGCGCAGGCTTCAGTAGTTATGGCACATGGGCTCAGTAGTTGTGGCTCACGGGCTCTGGAGCGCAGGCTTGGTGGTTGTGGTGCACGGACTTGGTAGCTTCGTGGCACGTGAGGTCTTCTGGGACCAGGCGTCAGGCCCGTGTCTCCTGCATTGGCAGGCGGATTCTTGGCCACTGCATCACCAGGGAAGTCCCAGACTGACGTCTTAATAAAATTGAATCTTCCTATTCATGTACATGGAATATGTCTCCATTAATTTCTTTTTATTTCTTGCATCAGAGTTTTATCGTTTTCCTCATATAGATCTTGGACATATTTTGTTAGATTTATACCTAAGTATTTAATATTTTTGGTGATAATGTTAATAGTATTATGTTTTTATTTCAGATTCCAATTGTCCATTGGTATTATGTAAGAAAGCAATTGACTTTTGTGTATTAACACTGTATTCTGCAAATCTTCTATAATTGCTTATTATTAGTTCCAAGTCTCTTCTTGTTGTTATTAATTTAGATGATCTATTTCTTCTTGTGTAAGTTTTGGCAGATCGTGTCTTTGAAGGACTTGGTCCTTTTCATTTAGGTTATCAAATTTGTTGGCCTAGAGGTGTTCCTCATAATCCTTTAGTATCCTCTTAATATCTATGGAATCAGTAGTAATTGGCTCCTGAAATATCAGAAATAAATGAATCACTAATGTCAGAAATAAAAATTTCTGATATTCGTGATTTCTGTCTTCTTTCTTTTTCTTACTTAGTCAATCTAGAGGTTTGTAAGTTTTATCAACCTTTTCAAAGAACCATCTTTTAGTTTCGTTTTCTGTTGATATCCTGCTTTCAATTTCATTGATTTCTGCTAATTTTTACTACTTGTTTTCTTCTGGTTATGTTAGATTTAATTTATTCTTATTTTTCTAGTTTTATAAGGTAGAAGCTTATATTATTCATTTTAGATTTTCTTTCCTAATAGATACATTCAATGCTATGGTTTTCCCTCTACGTACTGCTTTTGCTGTATCTCACAATTTTGATGTTATGTTTTCATTTCCATTTCAAATATTTCTAAGTTCAATATACTTTTTAATTCCTCTTGAGACTTGTTATTTGACCTGTGTGTTATCTAGAAGCATGTTGTTTAAACTCCAAATATTTTGGGATTTTTCCAGCTAACTTTCTGTTATTGGTTTCCACCTTAATTCTATTGTGATCTGAGAGCACAATACATATTACTTTAATTCTTTTAAATTCGTTAAGTTGTGCTTTGTAGTCCTGAATGTGGCCTATCTTTGTTAATGTTCAGTGTCAACATGATGAAATGTGTATTCTGCTGTTGTTGGATGAGATATTATATAAAGGTCAGTTAGATCCAGTTGATTGGTACTGTTCCATTGAATTCTGCCTTTACAGATTTTCTACCTGTTGAATTTATTAATTACTGACAGAGGGGTGTTGAAGTCTCCAACTATAAGAGTGGATTCGACTGTCTCTCCTTGAAGTTCTATCAGTTTATGGCTTATGTAGTTTGATGCTCTGTAGGTAGTTAATGTTACACATTAAGGGTTGTAATGTCTTCTTGGAGAATTGACCCCTTTATCATTATTTAATGCCTCTCTTTATCCCTGATAACCTTCCTTGCTCTTATGCCTGCTTCGTCAGAAATTAATATACCTATTCCAGCTTTCTTTTTATTAGTTTTTGCGTGGAATATCTATATCTATCTCTTTATTTTTAATCAATCTGTATTTTCTTATTTAAAATGGGATTTTGTAGAGGATATATAGTTGGGTCTTCTTTATCCACTCTTCCAGTCTCTTTCTTTTTATTGGTGTATTTAGAACATGGTGCCTAAAGTGATTACTCCTTCTCTAACAACCTTCCTTTCTTTATATAGATCTGGGTTTCTTACCTATATAATTTTCCTTCTCTCTGAAGGACTTCTTGTAACATTTCTTGCAAGGTAGATGTACTGACTACACATTACCTCAATTTTTGTTTGTCTGAGAAAGTCTTTATTTCTCCTTCACTTTTGAAGGATAATTTCTCCGGGGACAGAATTCTAGGTTGATAGGTTTTTGTTTCTTTCAGCACTGTAAATACTTTACTCGGCTTTCTTCTTTTTGCCACGGTTTCTAAACAGAAGATCAGTGTAATTCTTATCCTTGCTCCTCTTCAGTAAAGTGTTTTCCCCCATTCTAGGTTCTTTCAATATTTACTCTTTGTTTTTGATTTTCTGCAGTTTGAATATGCCATGCTTAGTAGTAGACTTTTTGGTATTTATCTTGATTGGTATTTTCTCAGCTTCCTCCATCTGTGGTTTAGTGTCTGTTGTTAATATTTGAAAATCCTTAGTCATTATTACTTCAAATATCTCTTCTGTTCCTTTCTTTTTTCTTCTTCTGTTATTCTCATTATATGTATGTTACACCTTTTGTAATTATGTTACACCTTTTGTAATTGTCTTACAGTTCTTGAATATCTCATTTTGTCTTTACATTCTTTTTTCTCTTTGCATTTCAGTTTGGGAAGTTTCTTCTTCTTTTTTTGAATTTATTTATTTGTTTATTTTTTGGTGTGTTGGGTCTTCATTTCTGCGTGCGGGCTTTTCTCTGGTTGGGGCGGGTGGGGGCTGCTCTTCATTGCGGTGCACGAGCTTCTCATTGTGGTGGCTTCTCTTGTTGTGGAGCATGGGCTCTGGGTGCATGGGCTTCAGTGGTTGTGGCTTGCTGGCTCTGGAGCACAGGCTCGGTGGTGGTTGTGGTGCATGGGCTTGGCTGCTCTGTGGCATGTGGGATCTTCCCGGGCCAGGGCTTGGGCCCATGTCGCCTGCATTGGCAGGAGGATTCTTGGCCACTGTGCCACCAGGGAAGTCCTGAAAGTTTCTTTTGACGTATCTTAAAGCTTACTCATTCATTCCTCCTACATGTCTAGTTTATAGCTGAGCCCATCAAAGGCATTCTTCATTTACTATACAGTGTTTTTTATTTCTAGCATTTTCTTTTGATTTTTTTTGGAATTTCCATCTCTTTGCTTACAGTACCCATCTGTAATCATATTTGTTTAAAATTCTTGGTGTGATACTACCACAATCTTTGCCATTCTAAATCTGATTCTCATACTTTCTCTGTCTCCTCAAGTCATGTTTTTTGTCTTTTAGTATGGCTTATAATTATTCTGTTGAAAGCCAACCATTATGTACCAGGTAAAAGGAACTGAAAGTTCCTGCAGTGGTTGTTTGTGCTCTTGGATTTCTGCCAGCTCTCTGTATCTTCCTGTGTGTCACTAAAATTTGGAGGGAAGCAGTTTTCCATATTACCTCATCTCTGATAGATCTAAAAAGAGATATTGATTTTTTTCAATATATTCAGTTTTGTCTTATTGTAAGAATGAGAGTAATATTTCAAAGTTCCTTACAAGAAGGAACAAGAAGTCTTTTTCATCTTTTTTAGTGTATGCATTTACAGGTATAAATTTTTTTTAGTGAGCGCTGCTTTTACTGCATCCCATGTGTTTTGCTATGTTGTGTTTTCATTTTCATTTGTCTGTATTTTCTAATTTCTCTTTGATTTTTCTCTGATTCATTGGTTGTTTAAGTATGTGTTATTTAATTCCCACATATTTGTGAATTATTCAATTTTCCTTCTGTTATAGATTTTTTAGATTTATTCCATTATGGTCAGAGAAGATACTTTGTATTATTTTAACCTTTTAAAACATATTAACCTTGTTTTTTGGCCAATATACAGTCTATCTTGGGGAACATTCTGTGTGCACTGGAGAGGAATGTGTATTTTGCTGTTATTTGGTGGACTGTTCTATAAATGCCTGTTATCTCTAGTTGGTTTATAGTGTTGTTCAAGCCCTCTATATCTTTATTGCTCTTCTGTCTAGATGTTCTGTCCATTACTGAACGTGAGGTGTTGAAGTCTCAATTCATATATTTAGGGGCTCTGCTATTTGTTGTTTGTATGTTTATAATTAGTATATCTTGATGAATTGACCCTTTTATCAATGTACAGTGCCCTCCTTTGTCTGTTATAGTATTTTTTAACTTAGAATCTATTTTAAAAGATATCAGTGTAGGTAGTGACCTTTCTCTATTTTGGTTGCTATTTGCATGGAATATCTTTGCAATATCATTCTTTTCCCTTTAAACATATTTGTTTCTTTGGGTCTACAGTGGGTCTTTTGTAGATACCATATAGTTGGGTCATATTTTAAAAGTATTTTACCAAATCTCTGCCTTTTGATTGGAAAGTTTAATACATTAACATTTAAGGGAATTACTGATAAAGACTTACTTTTGCCATTAAAAAAAAAAGAACTCATTTTTTAGAGGAGATACTGAAAATTTGTAGATAAAATGGTAGCATGTCTGGTATTTCTTTAAAATTGAACTGGAATGGGGAGGGAAGTAGGTCAGAGTACAGGTGAAATAAGATTGTCCATATAGTAATAATTGTTGAAGCTGAGTAGTAAGTATGTTGAGTTTATTATACCATACTCATTATCTTTTTATCTATTTGAAAATTTCCTTATAAAGATTGAAAAGAATGTTGATCTGTGTTCAGGTGTTATCAGCGCAACCCCCCCCCCATTACACCTCTAGGATTTATGTTAATTATGTTAATGAACATTAGTAATTATGTTAATGCATTTAGTATCAATTGATAATCATTGACAAGATCCATTACTTATTAGGTTGCAAAATGGTGATTTTTTTTTCTAATTCTGTCATTCCATTTCCATTTACTGGCTACAATTTATTGATAAAATGAAATTTACCTCAATAAATATCTAGTTACCCTGAAATAGAGTTTGTACAGAAAAGGCAGGAAAAATGCTTAATTTTTTTTTAACCTTTATTTAGTACTTTTTAGAGTAGCAGTTTGATGACCTAGCAATCTCCATTTGTAACAAATAACTAGGGTAAATATCATTGTAAATTCTTTGATTTTTATGTGCTTTATGTTTAAACCAAATGCTAATCACTATTATTTTTGATGAGCAAATTATCATCTTAATTCAGAGCAAACCCCTTTGATTTGACTTTGGATTCTTTTAACATGACCCCATTTTCTCCCTTACTTGTAATTCCAAGTTGTCTCTGGTTCATCTTGAACTTTTCCTGCCCCAGGCCTGAAAAAGTCATTTCTATAAGGAACTATCATTCTCTGTGTAAGCAAAATATTTAGAGGCCATTGTCTGAGCTCTGGGGATTTTCTGATTGCTCATTTCTGTTAGGTTCATACCTTCTAGACCTTTTCAATAGATAAAGCTAGCTTCTATGTAGAGTTTGAAATAAAAATATAAATTATGAGTTCTTATATTTTCTAATCAAATTCAAGATGGTAGAGTTTTAGTTATCTGCTTTGATATTATACTTATATTTCTTGTTCCTTATATTGAACACCTTGGTATTTACTAATTATTTTATTTATTATTTACTAATTAAATATTTAATCATTTAAATAAATATTTATTATTAAATAATTAAATAAAATTTAATTATTTAATCCATATATATAATATTTTCATTTTAACAGTGCTAATATAGCTGCTAATATTAAGATTACTGATTGCAGTTAAAATTTTTTTGAAGTCATTTTTGCTTTGATTTTGACTTTAAATGTTATCTCACTAGGTGTTTATAGTCAAAATACTTTATTTAAAAGTAGTCTGAAAATTTGCTTTCCCTCTGATGTTTATGCAACCAATTTATGTATAGTTAGATTTCCATTTTTCAGTTTGCTTTCCAATGTTAGGGATGGTGTTCTATTTTCTTTTTGGATTTTTAAAAATTATGTTAAATATATTATGGTTCCAAATTTAAAACAAAGTACCTTCAGAGAAGGCTAGTTTTTAAACCTAGCCCACACCCTCTTTCCTCCCTCTCATTTTATGTAATCATGTTTTCTATGCATAGATATTAATAGGGAAATCTTGGTGAAATTAAATATACTGGCAAAGGATTCCCCTATAGTAAGTATATAAGAAGTGTTCATGATAAAGAAGTAGAGTTAGATATCATCAGTCTAAAAACTGTACCAACAACATGACAAACTACATTTCTCAAGGTAGCAGGCAAACTGAAAATGTAATAAACTAAAAATATAATCCCAAGGCATATCTAGTATGTCAACAAGACAGAGAACAATACTGAATCTGAATCTCTGTGTAGATACCAGGTGAATTAAAACAAAGAAGAGAGCTGAAGTTATTATAATGCTACAGATTTAAATACAGTTGACCCTTGAACAGCATGAGGTGAACCGCTAACCCCTGTGCAGTAGAAAATCTGGTTATAACTTTACGGTCGGCCCTCCATATCTGTGGTTCTGCATCCTCGGATTCAACCAACCATGGGGTCATGTAGTATTAATTGAAAAAAAAATTCATATACAAATGGACCCACACAGTTCAAACCTGCGCTGTTCAATAGTCAACTGTAGCACCCTTAATGCCTCAGAAAAACTGTAATATGGTATATTAAATACTGGTGTCAATATAAGAGAAATGAGAAAACTCACAACACTGAAGTACAAGATGGCTAACCCAAGACATTTAACTGTCCAGAAATCTTTGGAAAATTCTTACTGTGTTTTAATAAACTGGGTAGACAATTATCAAAACTGGCAAATTTTTAAAGAGTTGGCTGATGTTTGCCATGCTAAACATTGTAACTTAAGGGGAGAAAATACTTCTTAGTCACAATAGGGGAGATAATTTTAGTATTTTTACTTAATATTATTGTTAAGAATACTAACTTCCAGTTGCAAATAAATGAATCAGGGGTTTAAAATGTACAGTGTGTGGGGGGGGGGTGGCTTCCCTGGTGGCGCAGTGGTTGAGAGTCCGCCTGCCGATGCAGGGGACATGGGTTCGTGCCCCGGTCCGGGAGGATTCCACATGCCGTGGAGCGGCTGGGCCCGTGAGCCATGGCCGCTGAGCCTGTGCCTCTGGAGCCTGTGCTCCGCAACGGGAGAGGCCACAGCAATGAGAGGCCCGCGTACCGCCAAAAAAAAAAAAAAAAGTACAGTGTGGGGAATATAGTCAATAACTATGTAATATCTTTGTATGGTGACATATTGTAACTAGACTTATTGTGGTTATCACTGATAAATATATAGAAATACCAGATCACTATGTTGTGTAAACAGGAACTAGAATGGTGTTGTAGGTCAATTATACTTCACAATCAAACAAAACAGCATATTCATGGAAAAAGAGATCAAATTTGTGGTTACCAGAGGTGCAGGGTGAAGGGAGGGGGAAGTGGAGGAAGGCCGTCAAAAGGTACCAACTTCCGGTAATAAGATAAATAAGTACTTGTGATGTAATGTACAACATGATAAATATAATTAACACTGCTTTATGTTATATATGAAAGTTACTAAGATAGTAAATCGTAAGAGTTCTCATCACAGGAAGTTGCAAGATATTAAAATAAAAATCAGCATGAGTCTGGAGTACTTGTTAGGGAGTTAATTTTAAGCATGTAAGAAAAAAGATAAATATTAGATTAGAGTGGGAAGAATACATTGATATAGATGTGCTCTCCTGGGATTTGGAATTTATTATGTTGATTTGACTTGAGCATCTGGCATTGGCCTTAACAGTCTTTTATATTGCTTAATTAAAGCCTGGATTTAACAATGGTCTAAAATCAATAAGGTTGCCATTCTGGCGTGTTCCTGGCATATTTTAGGCTCAGGAAGAAGGGAATACTGGAGTGAATTTATGATGACCCACTCAGCCTCCCCTTAAGCATTTCTCAGATGAGACCAAGAGAACTCTTCTGGCATCCTTGCTGTCCTCTGTAGACGGGATAATTGCGGAAGGCACCACCATGAAATGGGATTCTGTGGTTTCTGTGGAAGTCATGGGATCACTGAGTGGGAGAGGCCAAATCATGGCTCTCAACCGTTAAAGAAAAAGCATATACAATGACCCTATAAACTACAGAGATGGAATAGTAAACAGGGATCTATTACATTGTCTAATTAATAGTGTCATTAGGGACAAAACAGGTAGTCTACTAAATTATTACTTGGCAAATATAAAGAGAAAAATTGCCTGATAAACAAAAACCTGATACAAATAACATGTGGGTATTCACAGTTTCTTATCCAGGTCTCTATCCTACCTTTGTCTTGCATAAATTCACTGATGGGAAATTATCTCTATGAAGTGCTCCATTCCATTTTTATAATATAGTCGTAATTTCTACCTTTTGGTTCTTGTTCTCTCCAGAGCCTCACACAAAGAATCTATCTCTAGACTACCGAGTAGTTCTTCAAATAATTGAAGACAGTTTTATGTTCCATTCTATCCTCAACGTTTTAAGTTCCTTCACTATTCTGGCTGTCACTTAGGTGCATTCCAGTTTGTTAATGACAATGTCTTGAGTCCTTCCATTGTGTGAGTTGAAGCCCAGAAGTTGGTCAGAATTCTGACCACCAGGCTTACTGGTTACAGTGGTTCTAATAAAGCAGCCTAAGATTGAAATAGCTCTATTGCCTACTTCCTGAAAAGTTGAATTTAAAAAATAAAATGTAATATTAAAAGTTCTGGAAAGCATGGAATAAACAGTTGTTTTAAAATGTATGTTTATGACAAATCCTTTACAAAGTTCCCTCCTCAAACCCATATCATTCCCCTACTAGTTAAAATATGTCAGAAACTCCTTCTTGAAATGGACTTCCGGCATATAGTCGTGGATTTAATAGTCTCATTGGTGTAAAATTGCTTTATGCTCATGGTTCATTTCAAGCTGAGGTATAGACAGAGAAAACATGGTGAATATTTAGGTCAGAATAAACTTTATACAATAAGTGATATATTTTACCCACCAGAACTTCCTTTGCTTCACGTGACATGCTCAGTTTTCACAGGACTAAAACTTCTGCCTTTTCAAAGGACACTAATATGTGCTAACCTAGATAAAATCAAGGTTGATTTTAAAATAGATCTAGAATTAGTACACTTATAAGAGAGCTTGCCATAATTCCAGTCTATGTCATTCCTCCACCAGCTTTACGGGAGAAAGGAGAAACAAGGTGTATATACCTGCTGGAGATATTTTGCAAGTTAAGTATCTATTTCAGAGCATATTAGGGCTAGATAACTTTGCACAGAATTTGGTCAACCATACGCAGCTAAAGTTCTTCTACTGGATTCCATTGATTAGACATTTGGAGACCAGTGAAATACTTGAAATCAAATACGTAGTTTTCACGATAAATGTACATGTGCATTTGTCTAAAAAAATCCTCAGATTTGTCAGATTTTCAAAGTGGTCCACAAAATACACTTCCCAAAAGATTAAATGGCTTGGGTGGATAAATGTGATGTGTGATATATTCAGAAACTGATAGTCTTTGTTTTTAAAATTAGGGTTTTTGAAGGAGATACTGGAACTTCCAAGTGGGATATTCATGAGTGGAGGGACGTAAACTCCAGGTGGCAGGTACAGTTCAGCTTTGGTTCTGTTTGATTGGAATAGAACACTGTAGATATTAGTTCCTTTTTGAAAGAAAATGTTTCATTGTAGAATAGTATTCTATTTTTTAATGTGGTTATATTGTATTTATAAAGAAACCAAGATTGAAGCAAAATAAAACTGTTGATAAATTGGTGTGATTAAATAATACTGGAGAGAAAATCGGCAAATATCCTAGTCGGTGGGACTTATCAAGGACCTGATTATTTCTGTCTGAGTTTAATTTACATAGTTGTTAAGACAAAACTCACCTTTCTTGAAAATACATAAGACTATGTTTGTGGGGGGAGGAGTAAAACCTGTGGGCTATCATTTGAAAAACTTTTTGATCAGTGCCCTGCAAAATAATTTTGAGTAATACGTACCATATTCATTTATGGTTAGAAATTAAAGTGTTCCAATGTAATCAGCTAGACTTTAAGCATAGTTTTGGTTTTTTGCTAAGAAACTACTTGTCATATTCTATATCTTGTTAATCAAGCTATTGTTTTATATCTGTGTCTTCCAAACTGTAGTATCCACAAGAATCACAGAGGAACCATGTTAAAATGCAAATTCTGATTCAGTAGTTCTGGAGGGGGACTTTTTTAAACAAGCTCTCAGGAGAGGCCAATATTGCTGATCTCTGGATCAAACATTAAGCAAAGCTCTATGTCATATGCTTATTGTGTTTCTTCAATATATTATGCAATTAAAATATTTTCAATTTCATATGAGTCTTATTTTTATAGAGTACATTCATTAGACAGAATTGAACTAAAAAAATTCATTAAATATCTCTATATGAAAGAAATAACAGTTTATATCTAAAGTAATATTAAAACATCATGCTAAAAATAAAAATGTTTTATGTTAGAACCTTTTAAAAATTGATTTTATGTGATGAATCCAGAGCTGTATAAAGGATCTATGGTTAGTATCATTGTCATAGATGCTCTAGTTCCGTTTTTAGGGGATATTTTTACATAGTTTATGAGACTAGAAAACCGAAAATTCTTACTAGCAATTTCTCTGTCATTTATTTGAATGATGAGATAGCTTCTGGCAATAGTGATTTTAGAGTGTGATTTAAAAGTACACACACACACACACACACACACACCCTACATCCTGCATTCAAAATCCAATGTTTACATGTAAAAACTGAGAAGGATGAACCTAGTTTAAATCTGCAATCAGCACCTAGTTGACCTGCTGAGAATTGGCAGTGTTTTGAACCACTATGTGGCTTGTTTCCTAATGTACAGTAAATGTCTTTTAAAATGAAGGCGTGTGTGCTTTTTGACTTTGGCAAGAAGGACAAAACAGGAGCATAATGAACTGTAAATTTTAGTGTATTTATGAGTACTTATAGCTCACCGTAAAGTTTTACTTTCTGTGTTTTCTAATATTTCCTTCAAACTTGGCTCGGGCAGTAAGTTCAGTATGTTTGACCTTCTGACTAGAACAGCAACATCAGGTCCACGTTAGCCCGCAAATGTTTTATTCTGTGGAGAAACTTGCAGCGTGAGGAAGGCTGGAATGATTCCTAATACAACACGCAGCTGGCGCTACTTTTAGGCAGAAGTTTGCGTTTCTTTTTAATTTCAGTTTTATTTTTTTAAGATAGAATTAATGATTAGCCTTATTAGTAATAACATTAATTAGAAAAATGCAGCTGCCCTGGTCTTTCCAATGTGCATTATCATTTGTCCATACGGGAGCTTTTGAATGTGAAGATCCCTTTGAATGTAAAGGGAGAGGTAACTATGCTAGCCTTCTGCCTATACGTGGGATTATTTACAAACTGCAGATTTGAATCTCTGGACCTACTTGACTTGTACCAGTAGGGGGATGATTGCCCAAGTTAACTGTGTTAGGTTTGCTCCAAAGAAGAGGAAATGGTGTTGATTGACGATGAAGCCTCTGCCACTTCGATTGTGGCCTAGTACTTTCTATAAGATGTGTCTCTGCTATTATAGCTTGTTTCCCTTCATGCCGCCTCAAAGTGCACGCAGTGGGATAAGGGGAGAAACTGTGAGGGAGGCCTCCTCAGCTGGAGCAGGTCCTGCAGGCCCACTGGTGGGCGGAGGCCTGCTGGGGTGTCAGGGAAAGGTTGACTCTGGGGACCAAGGCTGTCACTCAAAGAGTCCCTACTAGATGGCAGTGCACAGGGGGCAGAGTGTACGTTGGAATAAGTACTCTTATTTTCATGTAAGAGAATTAAAAAAGTGTTTACAATTGTGTTCATCCAGATGAGGTATTTAAGGCCTCTTTTTTCCTCCTTTCACTGTTTTTTCCTTAATCACCTCATTAATTTGTAGTTTGGCTTAAAATAGCTAGTGGGCTGGAACTATATGGCTCATTTATTCTACTTTACTTTATTTACTTTTTCAAAGTAAAATGGATAAAATCAATTAATAAATTTAAGCCCATTTACTATAATTTAGAGAGTTGCTAAATAATACATCTTCCTTTCTTCACTGAAGTGCTCTAAGGTAATTCATCTGTGAGAGTAAGGCAGCCCCTTTCTTGAGATATTTTTAAGAAAACGGCAGATTGCTATCATTCTGAGGTTTAAGTTCAGTTCTGCCCAGACCCAGGATACAGGCTAAACAGCCTGCACAGGGATTCTAGCATGTGCTCACAGAGAAATACTTCATCACTCACTTGTGTTACTTGTATGAAAAGCATAAATAAATAATTAATATTCTGATTCTCTTCCACCTGGGTTTAGCGGTAGCTCTTATTTCTAAAAGTGATATATACTAATGATGTGTTCGTTTTTTAAAACTAAATACTGTAGAGAGAATGGCAAAACCACTCTTCAGCACCAATTTGGAAAGCATTATGATTGAGAATAGTGTACTAACACACAGGCACAATCTCTGAGATATTGTCAAGTATGTTAGGATGAGTAAAGTTATGTCTTGTGGGAAGGGTGGAGAAGATCTGGATCAAGCTGGAGGGGGCAGGATAGGGAGAAGGAAAGACTTTTTCAATGGCCTAGAGAAAGAGATCTTTAGACCTGCCTGAGGCCAGGTAAACTGCTGACTATAATAACCCAGCAATGTAGGCACAGGTTGTTTTCCTGGTTACAAAAAAAGGACTCAGAAAATGCCTTCAGGAACACAGCTCCTTCAGTATCTGGTAGTGATGAGAATGCACACAGGGGTGTCAGGGGTACTGAGGGGCATAAGAAAGGTGGGTAGACTGATGTCTGGGACAGTTAATGCTCCATAAACATTAGATGTAATTGAGGTACACACATACAGACACACACACACACAAACACACACACACGCCATGAGACGTATGGGTATATGTCAACTGTTTATGGAAGGAATGGTAAAAGAAATAGGGCTATGAAAGAAATGGGTACAACTTTTGTAAGGCTAAAAATATTTTTCTTTTTTCTTCTCTTAGTTTTTAATTAAGTAATTATTTGCTCATTGTGGAAAAGTAGATGGCTATTTTTGTCACACATAACTGTATTACAACTTTATTCTTCATAGTGTATGAATTTAACAAGGTTGACATTTTTAGATGTATATCTACATCTTTATATCTTCACTAAGGAATCTAATAGCATAAACATAAGTGCTATAACAAATATCCAGTGATAGATATTTTAAAGTTTCTCTTAAAAATCTGTGTTAATGACCTGATAATGCTTTGTTATGGCTTTCGGGAAATGTGTGAAGTGTTCTGACAGTATGTCAACAAAGTGTCAAATATGGTGAGAGAGAAGCTAAGAACTGGAATCATAGTGTCATGAAGTGTTAAAGCTGGAAGGGACCTTAGACCCCCTTCATGTTGGAAGTGATGGGGCTGAAGCCCAGGAGGATTAAGCGATTTGTTCAAGGTCACATCTAGAGCAAGAAAGGCCCAAGGAGTAGAACCTGGGTCCCCTGGCTCCCAGTCCTATGCCCTGTTAGGTTTGCAATTTTGCTCTTGACTATATTAATTGTTTTGTTTTGTACAAAATGAAACACAGATTGCAGAAATGGAGTCAGTTGTTTTTGGAATCTGAGTCATTTTAAAGGTCACCCCATCTCTCATAAGTCAGAGTACATAGCTATCTACCCCCAACCATTTATTTAAGCATTTTTTCCACATGTAACTCTTGGAGATATTAATTTCCCTGACAGTGCAAAGCAGTAGCTATAGTTTTGAATAATAGTCATTTCTCACTTTAAATCTACTTTTCACTGAAGGAAGCATTCTTGCTTTTTAATAATTATGTCCTTTCTTTTTGCCCCACTATATCCTGTCAGCCAAATGAATAAAAATCATTACCACAAGTACATACACACAATCATACACACACACACACATCACACATGGAGCTCTTGACAGATTTCAGAGCACTTTTGTATATGAATTCTTGCTAAAATTGCAAATTAGTTACTTGGATGCTCTCAAAAGCCCATTTTATAGATGAGAAAATAGAGTCAGGGAGTTGTGATTTTTCAAAGTAAAGGTGGAAACTAAGTCTTTTATTTTCGAAATATGTTCCCTTTCAATATACATACACATAATGGACCATACATCTTTAATGGATTAATAAGGTAAATGAGACTATTTCAGAGTATACTGTAATTTTTTAGGATCAACATAAAGGAGGATTAAAATAATTTCTACATACTTCTCATTAATAAGGACTGATACTATTAGAAAATATAAACCTTGACTAATTTTTGATGTTTTAAAATCTAATATTTTAAATTCTGAATCTGCTTTGAAAGATCAAATAGATTTTCCATATTTCAAAATGGATTTTAGTCATATATGTTCAGAGAATATATTTTATTTATAATCACGGTATCTATTTTTAATTTAGACTGATCTCCAGTTGGTTTCCATCACTTTCACTCTATTTTGCTTCTTTGCTTTTCCTCCTTAAGCCACTTAAAGAGTTAACTTATACCAACATATTGTTAACCAATACCAGTTATATTGGACAATGGAAATAACCAGTCCTGGGGCTTGTGAAGTGTCTTGAATCAGGAGTCAGAAAACTTGGGTTCTGTTCCCATCTTGTCCAATGGTTTGCAATGTGCCTTTGGTCTAATCACTTACATTTCTGAGTCTTAGTCCCGTCTTTTATTAAAAGAAGGTGTTAGGGGCTTCCCTGGTGGCGCAGTGGTTAAGAGTCCTGCGATGCAGGGGGACACGGATTCGTGCCCCGGTCCGGGAGGATCCCACATGCCGCGAAGCGGCTGGGCCCGTGAGCCATGGCCGCTGGGCTTGCGCGTCCGGAGCCTGTGCTCTGCAATGGGAGGGGCCACAATGGTGAGAGGCCCGCGTACAGCAAAAAAAAAAAAAGGTGTTAGACCAGATGATCAACAAGTCCCTTTGATCAACATAAAGGTCGATGGTTTATAATGTATCTCTCCTGTATATTGGCTTTATTAAATTAAGATCTTATGTTATTGTATTTCTTAAAGCAGATAACGTATGTAAAAAATCCAAATATGAAAGACCAATTCAACAATTATTATACATATATACCTTCATGAACATACAGTCACAATTTCTCAGGCTTCATTAACATGCCATCAAAGTAACTACGTCTTTCAGAGAAAAACAGTGAAAACAATTTACAGATCTTTTAAGATGAATTTGTGCTTAATGTAGTTACTCAGTGGTAAATGTACTTAGTTAAGCATGTTAGTTCAACTGGTTCCCTGATTTGGTTGAGGTATAGACATTGAAACTAAGAGATTATAAGATAAAACCTTGAGGCCATAAGCTAAATTTCATTCTTCAGAATATGTGGACTCATTTTGGTTAGTTACATTTTTTTAACATAGTAGTATGTTTAATAATACCAAGATTCATCAGCAACTTCACACATATATATATATATATATACACACACACATATATGTATGTATGTATATACTCTTATGTACATATGTAATACTATGAACCCCTAGAAAATAAACTCCTCCTAAATGTTTTTAAGATCATATGTAACATACAATTTAATATGATTTGAAATGTGTTACAGGTTTTAATTTTTAAGGTCAGTGTGGGTAGCACACTCGGACATCAATAATGGGGAATAATTTCTGTTTGTCTTTGCTGGAATGTTTAAAAATCTATAGCATAGGGTTAACATGAAGATATATTTAGTTTGTCATAAATATATCTAGAGTAGAATGGCTAATAGGTCCAGATCAGAATATTCAAAATGTCAATGGCATTTTATGTGTACGTACATTCCCAGAATCTGTTGGCATTGCTGAAAGCATGGCAGGAGTTGAGGCAGGCAGCGCTACCCAGGCAACATTGTATTGTCTTCTGCTTCAGAGGAAGACTCTGGCCAGTAGCTGTTGATAAAACCACATTTCTACTGTTGTTTAATATGCTGAAAATCCATTGTATTCGTTTCCTGTGGATGCTGGGACAAATGACTAACAAATTTGGTGTCTAAAAACAACAGCAATTTGTTCTGTCTCAGGTCTGGAGGCCAGAAGTCTGAAATCACTTTCACTTGGTCAAAAGCCAGGTGCTGGCAGGGCCACAAGCCCCCTGCAGGCTCTAGGGGAGATTCTGCTCCTTGACTCCCAATTTTTTGTGGCTGCTGGCATTTCTTGACTTGCGGCCACATCACTCCTATCTCTGCCACCATGGTCACATGGTCTCCTCTTCTGCACCTTATGTGCTTCTTTTTTTTTTTTTTTTTTTGCGGTACACGGGCCTCTCACTGTTGTGGCCTCTCCCGTTGCAGAGCAAGGCTCCGGACGCGCAGGCTCAGCGGCCATGGCTCACAGGCCCAGCCGCTCCGCAGCAGGTGGGATCCTCCCAGACCGGGGCACGAAGCCATGTCCCCTGCATCGGCAGGCAGACTCTCAACCACTGCGCCACCAGGGAAGCCCCATGTGCTTCTGAATCTCTCTTGTAAGGGCATTTGTGATGGCATTTAGGACCCAGCCGGATAATCCAGGGCAGTCTCTTTATTTCAAGATCTTTAATTTAATCTCATCTGCCAAAACTTTACTATATAAGGTAATAGTCATAGGTACCAGGGATTAGGACAGGGCTTTATCTTTGGAGCCATTCTCTGCCTCCTTCATCCATCCTCTCATCATTCAACAATGTGTAGTTAGTGTGCAATGAATGCTTCAACCATGCACCACATAAAATGACTTCTAATGGCTTAAGAGTTTGTAATCCAGGTGTAGAAAATTCACACATTAGTGCAACATTTTAAGAATAGTGGAAAGAAGATGAAAAACAAGAGATAAAACCCAGCTATTATTTAAGACCACGGAAATGTTTTAAACTAATTAAAAGGTAGTATTTAATATTTAAATTTAATGTAAATATAATGTGACAGACTAGATCAAGTCTTTTTCAAACCCAAATTTTAATCAAAGTCCTTTTCTATTGCTCTGGCTGTGACTGTTGCATGCTTTTGCACCTGCTGCCTCCTATGCTTGGAAATGCCTTTTCACTTATCTTTTCTTTTCTTCTTACCTTTTATGTCTCAACTCAAATATTAAAGCAGCATATAGGAGGCTGTATCACATAATCTTGATAAATTTTAGCTCTAATCATTAAGAGGGATTTTAATTATTCGTTGCTTATTTTATTATCTGTCTCACCAATCTCCCCATGGAACATTAGCTTTATAAATAAAGTTGAGATCTTTTCTATCAACTCCCAGCCCCTAGAATTGCACCTGGCATAACAGGTTTCAATGAGTATTGCTCAGTAAATTAGAGATTCTTAAAGATTTGTTCAAACGTCAGGCTCTCCAGGAAGCCTTCCTTGAACCAACTGCCTGGGAGAAGTTTTCCCTCCTCTATGCACCAACATTACATAGCTTGTACATAAAACTAACATTTGTCAAGTTGCATTATATTAATTTATTCATATAGCTATCTTTTAAGAAAATTGTAAGTTCCTTGAAGGCCAGGATTTTATCTTAGTCTTCTTCATATCTGTAAAGTCGTATCCATACTAGTTCCTGGCACATAAAAGTCCCTCAATGAATATTTTTTCAATGAATTACTCTCTGAAAACCCATGAACTGTCATAAAAGCAGTTTGTAAAATCCATCTATAATAGTTTTATGTGTAAAGCTGACTAAGCTATAGCGCCCTATTATTTAATCAAACACTAATCTCAGTGTGGCTGTGAAGCTATTTGGTAGGTGTGGTTAATATCTATAATCAGTTGACTTTAAGTAAAGGAGATTGCTCTCTATAATGTGGGTGGGGCTCATCTTACCAGCTAGAAAACCTTGAAAGGAAAACAGATTTCTCAGAGAAGAAATTCTGCCCCAAGTTCACAGCATTAACCCTTGCCTGAGTTTTCAGCCTGCAGGCTACACCATACAAATCCCCCCAAACCCCCACTCCCCACTCCCCCTCTTCCCCTTCCTTTCCAGAGAGCTCTAATTGATATACCATCCATCTTTCCATTTAAATCCAATTTAGGGCGGTGGTGAGAGTTTAACCATATCTTACCAGATTAGACTTGAAGCAATTTTGTAGGCTTTAGAAGTAAAGGAAGTAGAATATTAAAATTGAAATTAATATGTCCACAAAGGAAATGAAAAAAAAAAACCTTGAAAAATTGAACAAAGAGCTAAATAACAATTCAGAACAGTAAAGGATGTTTTGAGATTTTAAACTAATGATAAAAAGTTGAATTATATTCAATAACATTTACTTAAGATAGGGTAGTTCTCGATAGTTTTTTTGGAAGATACTTATAGAGACTTGAAAAAAAATATCAACATGTCAATGTGTTTGTGTTATACCAGAAGAGGGATGTCTTAATAGTCATTTGAGATACTTCACAATAGTTTGCAACTTCTCAGCAAGTGGAGTTGGAAAAGTCTTTTTATTTTTCCCCTAGACTGTCGCTTTTGCTCAGGAAACTAGGTGATGTCCATTAGAAGTATTTCCTTTGAGATTTTCTCTACTATTGACTGAGCCGTCAAAATTTTGATGAGGCTGCATCTCAAAATTCCAGCTGTTGGCCTCCTCCTGAAGTGGGAGTGAAGACAGGAACTGGTTACTCTCAGCTCTCACCTTCCCCAGCCTACCTGATCCTAAATGACCGCTTCCTTTTCAGGATCAGAATGCAAAATTCCATCTACACTGGATACAACTATGTAAAACATTGCTAGCATAACAAAATGTGAACAAAGATACAAAGAAACACAATTCATGTGTTTTGGTATTGATATTGTGAAATGTATCTTTCTATCTTTTTATTTCTTGTGTCTTACATGTTTTGTGCAATAAAATAAGACCACAATAGAAAATTATGTCTACCAGCATCTCTGATGAGATTTTGGTATACAAATAAAAAATGATTCAAGTGGGGTGGGTTTGATCAAAGTTGACTTGCTATAGGAAGAATTTCTCAAGAATCAGATGAGCCTCTTCTGGTTTTCAGTGTGTTAACAAAAGGGCCTCTCTTTCTTGGGAAGAACTTTGAGGTGGCCTGGGAAAGATCAGGTACAGTTGATGGCAGGGAGGAAGGGTAAAGAATATAGGCTGCTGACTTAGTCTGACCTGATCATTTCAGTTTCAGTACCTCTAAAACCTAATATCTCCTCTGTAAATTGGCCTCACTCCTGGCTTCTAATTTTTTAGGTAGCTCCACTCTTCTCCAGCTGTAGGATCTCTCCATCTTTTGCTTTATTCCTTCTCATTTGCTCCCCCTACCCCAAATCCTATCTGTTCATCATTTTTTCTAGTTGTTATTGGTAAATTTTCTGCATTGTTTTATTCTACTGCAATCACCCTAACTCATTTTCACACTATTACAACGGCCTTTTAACTAGATACCCTAACATGTAAACTCTCACTCCTTCAGCCTTTTTTACATTCACAGTGACCAGGTTACTCATCCTATAATACAACTATCAGGATTCCCCTTGATTTAAAACATTTCATGTGTCTAAGGATTACAGGCAGGATATTCAAGATTCTTCCAACAAGAATCTTGGTCACACAGGTTCTTCCAACCAGAACGTTACCTGCCTTCTCCTTTTATCCTTCTCCTTTCCATTGTCCCAAATTAATCTCCTGTCTTCCAAACACAAACCAGTCTATGTCTTGGCTATACATTTGATTATGCACGATGTGAATTCTATCTCAATGCTTTGCCTCCTTCAAGAATAGAGCCAGAGATTTCCTTGTTCAAGAAATCATGGGAGGGTGGGAGGGAGATGCAAGAGGGAGGGAATATGGGGATATATGTATACATATAGCTGATTCACTTTGTTATACAGCAGAAACTAACACAACATTGTAAAGCAATTACACTCCAATAAAGATGTTAAAAATAAAAAAGAAATCATGGTCAAATTCCAACATAAAGCCATCTTTTTCACCACTTTACCTCTGGTGGGTCTTTTCTGAGATACAGTGTAATGTAGCACAAAGATATACATTGACTCTCAGCTCTGCCATTACACCAGCTGTTGGAGTGTGGACAGATGACGTCACCACTCTGCCTGTGTTTTCTCATCCGCAGAATGTGGATTAAAATGTTTATCTTAGTTGCAGTATTTATCTCTGTGTGTTTATTTTTATTCATTGCTCCTCTCCCTCCATTATAAGTTTAAGAAGCCAGACATGTTGTCTGTTTTGTTAGTTGCTTTTTTTACTCCTGCATCTAGATCGACGTCTGGCACAGAGTCGGAAATTCATACCATTTGTTGAAGGAATAAATGGTTAGGCACCTAGTAAGTGCTTCATGAATGGTGGCCATCATCATCATCATTTGTTATTACAGCATCTTTTTAATGTTGCTTGGCATTGCTATTTATTTTTTATGTGAAGTCAGGATTATATTATTTCTCCTTTATAGGTCCTTAGTAACTAGTTGGTACTTGGGCCTATGCAGAAATATACCATAGCTAATACTATGCAGGATTACATAGATCGATTATTTGGGGACATGAATGTTTGAGAATAGAATCAAAGCTTATTCAGTGGCATTTTTCCCCCTAAAGACAACATATTCACATCTTACAGCAAATAATCCAAGCAGAGATTATCATCTGCCCATGGGCTCTTCATGCCACACATATTTACTTTTTTAGCAGTTATTTTTAATTGTTTTCTATTCCCCTACAAAGCCCATAAGATAATAATTTGTCACATTTTAATAACACCTCAGAGAAAATAATTTCTGACTAACACAGGAGAGTTTTTTTTAAAAAGTCAAATTTACAGGCATGTATGTGAGAAGGGGTGATGTTATTGGTAGGATTCTACAGTGACATTTTAATGGTGCTATGAGAAATCAGTTCCAAACATCTAACCCCACTCCCAACCGATCCACCTGCACAGGATAATTTTGTAGCCACTCAACTGATCAATTAGTCTTACCTCATACACTATTATGTCTTTTGGAAGAGTAAGTTTTCATCTTCCTCAGTCAGTCATACCACAGCTTGAAAGAGTTCATTCTATTCAGCCTTTCCTATGCAAGATTTGATAAAGAAAAATCAGGGAGAGCATGGCCAGCCCTGGCTCATGGAGTTTGATTGCTTCTGTATCCAGAAGATCTTCAACGCACCAGAAACTTACAAAACCTTTCTATACGCCTAGTTAAAACTGAGACTATTCATCAACAATGACACAAAATAGGTGTCATTATCCCCATATGCAGACTGAACTACTGAGGTTCAATGAGGTTAACCCACTTTTCAAAGTCCTGCTCATAATCTGAAGGCCTTTATTCAGTTATGAAAAATCAGGCACTTGAACAAGTTAGAATCAATTATTGGCTTTAAATAATTTCTTTTTGTACATTTTCTTACCGGTGCCTATAAAATCATCTGTGGTGGTACGAATTAAAGAGCAAGTTTTCACATCTCTCTACCAGGTGTCTCTTTCTCCAAGTGCAGACATGCAGAGGGTGAAGAAAGGAAGAAAAAAAAAGTATTTGATCAGTAATCATAGTGATACTGACCTACCTATGTGCTTATTTGATAATTTTGACTGAATAAATTTCTAATAGTTCAGGGAGAAGCAAGTTATATTAACAGGAATTTGACATTAAATCTCTGGTAATATAGTCTTGAAAACTGAATAATATCTTTATCATTCCTTTTTCATAAAAAAGGAAAATTCAAAGAATATTTTTTTCTTAAATTACAAAATTATGGTTCTGAAATTCAAGCATGTATAATTTTGATGTGCCCTCTCTATTATTTTTTGTAACCGTTACATAAATATAGATTCAGAATATTGTGATTGAAATTCCCAGAGGGCATTTTTGTGAAACTTAACAGCAAAATATAGTTGACACTCGTTCTGTGTTACCCTAGGGCTACAGTTTTGATCACAGTCTGTGAGGATTCATTCCTGTCGGGACAATGAATTTTATACTCATGTTATAGGTAAATTTTACAATCCTTTTGCCTTTTTAAAGTACAAATGAAGGAAGAACAAATTCAGTTAAAATATTTCAATCGAAAAGTAAAGAAAATAATAGTATCAAACAGATATAACATATAGACCAAAATCAGTCCCCTTTCAATTCTGATTGCCTAATTATATTGTAATGCTAATATTAATGTAAATACATGCACATTTATACAATTACAATTATTTTTAACATTAAATTTATCACTATAAATAGAAAATAGGAACAAATGAGCTAGGAATTTATCAGTTGCTCTGCAATCATAAGAAAGCAGGGGCTATTTTGCTACTAAATCATATAAACAGTACAGTCCATTATATATCATCTTTGAGTTTTAAAACATTGTTAAGTCCTGATTCCCCTTTGCACAGGTATAAGATACCAGTGACAGTTGCTTTGAATTTTTTAAAAAAGTACATTCTCATGGTAGGTTCCCAAGAAGGTTAAATATAAATTAGTCATAAAGCCAATGGAACTGACAGGAAATGATTAGGCTGTATGATTATTTCTAAATTTATAGTGTTTTAACACTACTAGTGTTTAATTAAGGAGAAAAAGGAGTCAATTTTATTTTATATGATTATATAAGACCTCAAAAATTAATGTTCATCTTACTCTGTAATGCTGCAGTTCTAAAGCAATGTTGAAGACAACAAAGTCCCATTTGATAGTCTAGCCTTTCAGCAAAGAGCTCTTCTTCCTGTCTTTGATGTGGGAATGGTTGATTTAATCAATTATTAATCAAAGTTATGGCATTCTTCTTATATATTTAGGTAAAACTAAAAGATGACTTTCCCAAGCCTTATTGCTTAAATAAAAGTTTAAATAGACTGTGAAAACACTGGACTTTGACATGGCAGATATGGCAGTGATTTAAGTTTCAGAGAGCCACTGGTCTCAACTGGGTGCTTAAATAAAAAGGTGTGTGTGTGTGTGTGTGTGTGTGTGTGTGTGTGTGTTCAATGCAATTTTCTAGAAGTAGATGATAAGCATGAGCCGAAATACCCAGAGCACTTTTGATAACCTTCCCATCACAAAAGGCAGGACAGACAATCGGATTTGTTTTCTTCGCACAGGTGTTAAAGTTGACAGGAAGCAGCTGAAAGACACAGCCTTGTGGTGCGAGCCGGGCAGCTGGACACTGTGCATGGAGAATCTCGAGCAGTTGGTAACAGTTGGCAGCTTAACATAGAAAAAAAAAAAAAATCACTGCTAGCAAAATCTCAACTGCTGCTAATTAGCAGCAATGAACTGTGGGTAGGACAGTGCGTTTTAATGTGAGAAGATTTTTACAGTAACCACCACACTAAGGGGAGAAAGAGAAAGAAATGCTCCTTAGCTGACCCTCATGGCAATCCAAGCTGCATATTGCAATAATCCTGTAAATTACTATGCTTTCTTATACAGTAACTTGGAGTTAATTAGTAATTTAACATTCCTCTACACTATTAAATGTCTTTCTTGCATTATATTATGTTGTTTCATGGGCTTACCTTAACACTAATGGGGTTTTGTTATATTTTCTCAAAACAGTAACAGTAAAATAAAACTGAGCTAGAAAATTAATTAGTTATCTTTTACCTTTGATTTACCTGTTATTAACAATTAAGTGGTGGTACACGTTTTTAAAGTAGTTCTGGAGGTTAGGCTGAGATGAAGATGCTTCCAGAATATATTACAGAGGAAAAGTGAATAAAAATGAGTAGTGTACAGGCTTCAACAGACTACACTGCAATGCCGAATGCAATGCAAACACGTTTCATATTTCCACTCTAATAGGGAGGGGTAATGACTGGTGGGTGGAGGAGGGCCGAGGGAGGATAGAGGTAGAGGAGGAAAGCTTATTTAGCTACATTCACTAATTTTTAAGAGAATCTTTGCAAAGAAACATTCATATCATTCATGGGTTTATGCTATAAAATGTGAATATGCTAGAGTGAAGTAGTGGATTTTACCATATAGCCATACAGGAAAAAAAATGCACTTTTTTTTTTTTGCGGTACGCGGGCCTCTCACTGCTGTGGCTTCTCCCGTTACGGAGCACAGGCTCCGGACTCGCAGGCTCAGCAGCCATGGCTCACGGGCCCAGCCGCTCCATGGCATGTGGGATCTTCCCGGACCAGGGCACGAACCGGTGTCCCCTGCATCAGCAGGCGGACTCTCAACCACTGCGCCACCAGGGAAGCCCAAAAAATGCACATTTTTGTAGCTCTGTGGTTTGTAAATGCCAAAGGATTTTGTAGGATTCTGTGACTGGGGAAAAGTGATATTCAAAAATTTAAATAATATAAATTAATGCACGCAATATTAACATTCAAGTAGAACCTGAGGTGAGAAATTGTGGTAATCAAAATTATTCTGATCACCTGAATGGAAAAAATGTTAAAATTATTAATATGTTTTTAAAAAATTTCTTAACCAGCCACCTCTTTCTTCCCCTGCAAACTTAATTTCCCTATCGAAGGAGGCAAATACAGCAGTATTACACACATGCACTTTAAAAACTGTTCTTAAAATTGAAATTCTGTGTATTAAAGATAAAGGAAGTGTTTTTATCTGGCATATCAGTGATCAATGTGAACTCGAAGGTGGAACAATTTAGTAAAAGCAGGGCTTCAGAAGAAGAAAAGCTACATATGTGTACGTGGAAAGGAATGAATTCAGTACAAAACACTTCCAAAAGATTTCGTCTCTTGGGGCTCCCTCTAAAAGAGTGTCTGCTACCATTTAAAACCCTATCCTTTGCAGCTGGATTTGAACATTCCATAAAAAATTCATCTGCGCTTTAAGAGATTTCTGCTTTTCTGTCCTCTCTATTGTTAGACAAATTGAAGTGTGCACTCAGAAGGAGAGTGGCAGTGAACTGCGAATTTATTTACTCATTCGATTCTAATATTGAGAGAATCTACTCGCTCCGTTCAAAGGGTAGAGCAACAATGCAAGTGACATCAGGTCACCCAGCACTTCATAGCTACCTGTGAGATAGAATTGTTCTCCTTGCAGATAGGAAGTGACTGAAACCTCTTTTTCTCATCAATGTCTATTATGATTGATGGCTCTATGGTCACACTGAATATGCCCTTTTTAAATAATTCACAGTGTCATCACCATAGTACTAGTTTATAACTAGCCTGTTATTTTTACCTTTGTTCATTCACTATCAGAAGGTTAGATAAATTAAGTACTGTGTGGATTTTGGTAGCATTATAACCAACCAAAATACAGTGTTTATAGCCCAACAACAACAAAGCATCAGTTTTATTTTTTTACGACACTCTGAATGTCTCCCTCTCAATAAATCCTAAAAGGAAATTCTGATAAAGCAGAAGCACTTGTAGCACACTTTAACCTGAAACCACTCTTTCGTATTAAGACATCATTAAGACTTTCAGTATAAGAAGCAGTCATGCTGTAGTGAGACAGATGAAAGTTTATCTGAATTCTACACTTATTTCAAAATAAAATATTATGTTTATTTAATGCCTCCGTAATAACAAAATTTACAATTCACTTCCAAATATCTAATGCACAAGTTGTACAAAAAAGCAGTAAAAGCATATATTTAAAAAAAATAATGCTTAATATTGGGAGTGTACTATACAAGAAATAATATAATACTTTGATTCATTTTCCAAATTGATTCAAAATCAGTTTTGTCAGATGGACCAGCACTAAATAGTCACTAAAACAAATAATTACAAAGTATTTGTAATAATACAATTTTTTTTAAATTGTGCTATACCCTAATCATTGATAGGTCCATTATACAAATTCAAAATATCAATTAAGGGACTATATACTGCCTTAAATAATCAGAGTTGCTTTAGATTTTAATTTTAACGTTGCGATCAATAGTAATTCAAAAACTTTTATTTGTGCAAGTTTTCTCACATAGTATGAAAGCTTCGAATCCCAGATTTTTTTTTTAAATTTAGGTATCATGTACATATTCAACCTATAATAAATATATAACTTTTAGAGATGAACTGTGTGGTTTAATAGACTTGTGTCTTTCTAAACATTTACCTTGGTGTTTTTCTTTTCAGTATCCTAAATTTGGATTCTTATCATTTGTTGATTTTACTGTTGAATTGTTTCTCTAAGTATTAATATCAGGGGGAATGAAAGACTATAAACTTGTCTGCACTTAAAGTATGTGGTCAAAGTCTCAGTATGCTGTCATAAGTAAAAGAAGTCAAACTGATAGCTAGTAATTGCCATGTGATCAGGAATGCTATAATTAAAAGTTCGGAGCTTCTATTCATTGATTTACCCAATAAATATTTATTGGCCACTAGGAAATGGAGAGACCTGGCTCTTGTTTGTATGAAGCTTAGATTCTACCAGGGAAGACAGACAACAATTTTTTTTTTTTTTAATAAATAAGGCAACCACAGACAGCAATATGTGCATTGAAGAAAATAAAGTAAGGTGATGTGCTAGAGAGAGACTGGGGTAAGCAGGTCTTAAGGGCCTTATTTAGACTGGTCAAGAGAAGCCTTCCTGTGTGGGTGATATGGTGCTGAGACAAATAATGAACAGGTACGATATGAAAAGATACGGGGCTAGATTATTCTAGATCAGTTAATCCCAGTTCCTGCTATGGAAAAAATAAGCATGGTATTTCAAAATAACTAGAGTGATGAGAAGGCTGATCCAAGATTGGGTCAGGGAGACAGGCAAGGGCTGGGACAAATGTGGCATTTAGACCATAATCTGTTTGGATGATATCCAGTTGTATGCTACTTAACTTCTGGGAGCCTCAGTTGTTTTAACTCCGGTATAGGGATAGGTTCAATAAGAAAGATCAATAAGAAAGTACCTAACACAGTGTTTGACAACTTGTAATGGCTCAATTAATGTGACATCTCTTTACCATGTCTTTTGAATGTAAAGTTTCAAAATTACTAAGCACAGAATTCCACATTATCCCTACTGATATTTATTAATTCTCGTTTTTATATTAATTAAGCATTCCCATTGGCCAAGAGTAGTGACAGCCCCATCAGAAGAATCTTTTTAAAAGGGACAGGGGGAACTGGTTATAGGGGGGATAAAATATGAAATTAATATCACTTATTTAAAATGTTTGACAACTATATTTTATAATGATGGCAAAAATGAAAACAAGGTATTTTTCTAATTTTCATAAAATATTCAGAATTTATAAAATTCAGAATTCAGTCAGACCATATATTTAAATTTTACCTGGTATTTTTATTTTTTTTAATTGGAATATAGTTGATTTACAATGTTGTGTTAGTTTCAGGTGTACAGAAAAGTTAATCTTATGCATATACATATATCCACTTTTTTTTTAGATTCTTTTCCCATATAGGTCATTACAGAGTATTGAGTAGAGTTCCCTGTGCTATACAGTAGGTCCTTACTACTTATCTATTTTATATATAGTAGGAGGTATATGTGAATCCCAATCTCCCAATTTAGCCCCCACTTCCCCCCTGGTAACCGTAGATTTGTTTTCTACATCTGTGACTCTATTTCTGTTTTGTATATAAGTTCATTTGTACCATTTTTTTTAGATTCCACATATAAGCAATATCATATGATATTTGTCTTTCTCTCTCTGATTTACTTCACTCACTATGACAATTTACCTGGTATTTTTAAACAGGCTTTTTGTGTGTTTATTAACATGTTATGTTAATTCTTCCTTATATAATTATCCTTTATTACATAATATAGGATTATCTGTGACTTAAAAAATTCGGGAAAATTTGAGTGGGATTTTCAGAGGTGAATGTCACCAGCCTTGACACATGAAAGTGTGTCACTTATGAGAAGATTCGCAGCCAATTCCAGCCAGTTGTCAAATCAAGCCACAATTGGAGATTTGAACTCTAACAACAGTATCACAGAGTCATTTGTTATATTATGATTAAGATGTTGGCATTTGATACATCCTACTATCTACAACAGCGCTACATATAACCAGGGTTCTAATTAAAAATGAAAAATAAGTTTATGGTTTGGGAACCCAATCAGACTGGGGAAAAAAAAAATCAAAGTCTTGAGTAAAAGGACTCACTGCACTAAGCAAATTTTTTCTAGAACAAAAGACAACAGATACTCCGTCATTTCTAACACTCTCTTCTCAGATATAGTATAGCATATTGTGGTGCAGTATATTATCACATCTGATTACTTATTATTGTGTGGATATTGGAGTTAAGAAAGATTGAAGAGATCATCTTTCCAGATCCTCACTTATCACACACTTTTCTAGGAATATAATAACCATAACAAATATAATCCCTACCCACATGAAGCTTGTCATTTGATTTAAAAAGACAAATCCAATAAAAGTGACTTTTCTAACCCTCTCCATTTCCCTCAGCTAAAAATGGAAAATTGGAACAAGAGTTCAAGTCTTCAGGCTTCTGATTTATTAATATTTCTAGTACTCCAGTCCTGGGAGTCAGAAGGATTATTTCAGTTTTCTATTCACTGACAAATACTTTAGAAATACTTTAGAAACGACCTTTGTATATGATATATTCATTAGCTTACATCTAAAAAAAATAATTATTCAGACCAGTAGTGTTTATCTTCTTTCTGTCTTTTAATGGGAATGCAGTTCTCAGATACTAACAACACCTTTTAAGTTTTCATATGAGGAAGGCAAGAAACACAGACTTAAAAGAGAACTCCCATGGTCTAATGATTTCCCACAGAACAATGAAACAAAGCTGTTATTCAGGTTAAGTTATATGCAGAGTAATCGAACTAAGTTGGTCTATGACAACTTTCCAAATAAAACTTCTAATTCAAATTTTAAAAAAATGTTCTCATTACTGTAAAAGAAATTTCTCCAAGCTTTGAGAGCAAATGAGGTGGCATTAAAATTAGTATTCAAATTTAGTACGTTATTTCTTCCTGTTACTTGATATTGTATATTCAGCCCCCTATAAAATACTTTTGTCCACAAAATATTTCCAAATGTTGCCAGTGTTTCTCTCACAGACTCTGCTCCAATTCTGCAACCACCAACTCTTGTTTAATCTGTTGAGCAGTATCTTGTCTGAAGCTCCTCCAGTCACGTCAGTTCTTGCTGTACTTGCCTCCACTGTATTGGGCATTGCAGTTATCACCAACTCACCAGCAGCACAGCCATCTCTACAAGATCCTTGCTGTTTAATCTTCTCAACTGAGTGCCACGTTCATTCCTACTGTTCCTCTAGGAATGACAGCTCACATTTGGTCGTTTTACTGTTCTCTTTCAATGCCCAAAGTGATTTGGTACCAGTGGACAAATGGTATATTCTCTTAGGTGTTAATATTCTTTTAGGGGGTGTCCTTGAGTAGTACTGATTGGACTCCAGTATTATAGAGCTACAACTCTTAATTTACTTACCAACACTCTACCATGTATATGATCATGTCTTAATGAGTTAATACTTATACTACAAAATTATTACTCCTTTTTGAACATCTAGGTAAATTAGGTCAAACTTATACTTAGCTCCTTATCAATGGACTCAAACGAAACTAAAATTAAGGTTTTAAAGAATCTTAGAAATGCAATGTGAATAAAGGATAATGTTTTTAAACAGAAAAGGAAAGGCTAAGCATCATTGCCAACTCATTAAGATTTCTTTCTAAATACCAAGACAAAGAGCAAAGGTCAATACTCGGGTATCCATCCTATATTTCTTTATCCTGCATGAGTAATTCTCTAGTGACTTCTAGATGGTCTACATATTGGTGGGATATTTAGCTACTGGAGGACATCGATTCTGCCAAAAGTTCAGGCTTTCTAATACAAAAGTTTGAGCTTACATGAATTACTTCTCTATCCCAAAATTGCAGAGAGAAGGAGCATTCATTTTATCTTTCGCCTTTTTGTCTTTAATGGATAATACCTGAATTTTTGTATTCCATTGACAGTGGAAAATATTTGAAGCCAACATGTTATCTTACTGTTACTAATATAAAGGGAACAAAAAAACCAACAGAAAGTGCAAACAATCAAAAAGAAGACTAGCTTTATCATTGCTGTTGGCTGATGGCCTTGTCTGATCAAAATACAGTAAGAAACCCTGATCTAAGAACTGACTAGGATTACACAAGAGTTTTATGGATGTGACTGGAGTGTGAGAATTCCACATTGATTGTACATGTGTTTTAAAGGATTGATCTTCTACAAAAACAAAATAGAAATAAATTACCCTTATCCATACGAAACACATTATGAGCAAGATTGGTTTCCCAAAATTCATGTAGATGGGATTGTGGTGTCTGAATGGAAGTCTTTGCTTTATGAAAATTATAATTATTTTGATTTTTGTCCACAATCAGCTTGAAATGTTGCAAAACTCTGCAGGTGCTCGCTGTTATAACAAAACCATGCGAACAGATGGTGCAAGGTACCAGGCCAGCTCAAGGGATTAAATTTGAGGCTTTTGAAATTTAAAATTGAAGCTGGGTGATCTTGGGAAAGTGTGCCTGCCAAACATGGTTGCTTAAAAAAAAAAAACTAAAAATAAATTATCCAAATTCTGTTGACAAGCTTATTTACATTCAAATGACTGGGAAATATTAAGTGGTTATAAAGTACTCCTGGCAGGGTATGGCCTACCTGACCACATTAAAATATGAAATGCTCACATCCATTATGGTGCTAAGGCTTTGCCTGCAGTGACCCCCCTCTTAGGTTTAGTTCCTAATGGGAACCAATTTCTTTGGGCAAGGTGGTACATTTTAGGTGCTAAAATAAAGGTAACCTAAACACTATCTCTTTTAACTAGACAGAGTGAAGTATCTTGGTTGAATCGTTGAGGATGATTTAAAGATTTACATGAATTGCTGTTGGTAGAATAAATGAGAAAAGCAAAGTTTCAAAAGTTAAAATGGTCATAGATTTACTTGTCTTAAGAACTAAACCCATGCTAAAGACATATTAATGAAAACTTTTAAAATATCAAAGTTGTTATTTTGTGTCTGCACTCTATTTTTTATAATAAAATAATGTCTTATAATACATATTACCACATCTGAGCAACTGCTATGTAACATGAAATGTGTATTATATTAACTTTAATGCTCCCAAGTTTTTTTTTACAAGGTAGATACTATTATCTGTATTTGCAGATGTAGAAACATTCTACATTACTTGGCAATAAGTTTTGTAAAACTTGTTTATAAGACTAGGTGAGTTCGGCTTCAAACATCTTTTTTTTTTTCTTTTCAGTTTGCCAAATGTATTTGTATCATCTCATTTGATCCCATCAGCAATACTTGAGGGACTTCCCTGGTGGCGCAGTGGTGAAGAATCCGCCTGCCAATGCAGGGGACATGGGCTCAATCCCTAGTCCAGGAAGATCCCACATGCCGCGGAGCAGCTAAGCCCGCGCGCCTAGAACCCGTGCTCCGCAACAAGAGAAGCCACTGCAATGAGAAGCACGCGCACCGCAAAAGTAGCCCACGTTCGACGCAACTAGAGAAAGCCCATGTGCAGCAACGAAGACCCAATGCAGCCAAAAAATAAATAAATAAAATAAATAAACTTATAAAGAAAAAAAAAACAATACTTGGAAGTGAATGCATAGGTGATAATACCCATTTTATAGATCAAAACAACAGAACTTTTGAGAGGGACTGAGAATTGCAGCATTTCACGTGACCATGAAATGGCAGAGCCAGGCATAAAGCATGGGTTTCCTGTACTGTGTTCAGTATTATTCGCATTGACTGATTGATTGGGTTATATAACCCCGGAGTAGAATGAGGCATTTGAGGATGTGGGTGCATGTAGTTTAGTCTTTATTGTTTCCTCTGAAAAAAAAAAAGAAAAACATCTAGTGGCTTAGATCATCATGTTTCTTCTTTTTTTGGGTTATAGTGTTATTCATGATCATGGGTTAGAATTCTTTTTATCTTCTCTAGGGGATTTGAGGCTTATAAGAAGTTAAATGAGTCAGACCTATATGCAAGATATTGGTCTAGGCATTTGAGACATAGAGCCTGACATTAGAATAATCATAATCTAGTTAAATTGTATAATACATATTTGTATTATACATATTTGTATTATACATATTTGTATATATAATTGTATAATACGTATTTACATATTTGATTTCATCTAATCGCTTTAAAAATATGTTGAGTTAGTATTGTTATTCCTATTTTAAATATGAAGAAATTGAGGCTCTGAAAGATTAGTTTATTTTCCTGAAGGCACAAAGCTGAAACATGGGAATGCTGGAATTCATGTACAGGTCCAACTGACTAAAACCAGAAGGGGACTGAGAATGTACACAATTGAGATGAGATGTAGAAACTGGGATAAAGAGTCAGAATTGGAATGTAAATGAGGTGATATGAAAACACTCTGATTGGAGGAGGTTCTCATTATAGGCGGTAACGTTTGGGTTGAGTTCTTGAAGGGGGATTTTGCATCATAGACTAGGGAATGAATGGAGTTTAAGCAAGGGTAGTGTCAATAAAGCCATGGAGTCATGAAAGTTCATTCTACATTGAGAGAAAAGTGGAATGTGAGTTTGGAAATCCTCATAACGGAAAAAATAATCAAAATGATAAATACAGAGCACATTTGAGGAGGGAGAGGTTCAAGGTCATCTATTTATCTTGGATTTGAGAAGGCTATTATAAATGCTGAGGTAAGTGGAGCCACTGCAGAGCTGAACCATCTGTCTTTGCATACATTTCTCCCAAGTACCTAATGAAATGTTTCTAAAGCTAAGCTTTAGATTACACAAGAAGGCTTGGATATATTCAGAAAAAACATTTACATTGTTTATGAGAATGTGTTTTTCCTTCCTAAGGTTTACAACACTTTTCTTTTCTACTATCTTCTTGACTCATTCATTGTGAAAGCCACAGTGCTTTTTCATGAAGAACACAATCTTTATTCCAAGTTTTTAAGTCCTATACATTATACCTGTATCTCGATTGAACAGAGAATTGAATATAAATAAAATCCATTATGTTTTATAGATCTTTGATGAAGATTTATCCAGGGTAAAAGTGTGACTTTTATTCATCCACTATTAGTGGGTGAGTTTTTCTAGTGTCTGCAGTATCAGTGACCATTTCGTACTGATTAATGGTGTTAAAGTAGGAATACATGTAGTGGAGACTTGCTATTCTCAGTAGACCTGGAAATGGAACGCTTGCCCAGCTTTATGTCTCTCTACTTTGCCTCTGTTTACCTACAGGAATATTTCCCATATCCCTAAAAGTTGTGGCCATATTTGCAACTGCAAAACCAAGTATAGCTTTGCTAAATTTGTGGTTATCATCTATATAAATATGAGAATAGCTATAGAAGAAGCCATTACAAACAATTTATAAAATAAGATTAGTTGCTGTGCAATCTGTTACTTTGAACCACCTTCCTAAAGAAATATTTTGCCATTGACCAGGTCACTCATAAAATTTCCTGGTTATACATCAGCATTTTAGCAACTACAATTCCTAATAGACTTTAGAGGAAGAAAACCATCTACTTCTCCTTATTCATTGAGACACTAAAATGAGCCAGCTCACAAGCACTTAGAGAATAACAGACTCAAAGTGAAGTGAGGCAAAGATTGTGTTCAGATTGTGTTTCAAGAATTTCACTAGCATTCATGGTAACTATTATTTCATGGAGGAGTGTGGGTTGTACAGGCTTTCTGTATATTTAGAAAAAAATCAAAACTTACTACAACATTTTTGAGAACATTTAAGCACAAGAAAGAAGGCATGTACTTTTCACTCAGACATGAACTTGATAAGCAGAGTTGTGCAAGGCTGAAGAGGCCACAATACCAAAGCATCTTACAAATCCAATATTACTGGCCAATCTTTGCTTGCATCTTTGTTAATGTTCTAGATAACCTATTAATTATAACTTTATTATTCATATGAAAAAATGTGCCTGGAAAATAATTTAATCATTTATTAAGGCACTTTATTTACTTTCATCACAGTTTTTTCCCCTAAGAGTTTAAGTTCATTGACTAAATATGTTACAGTGGAAAGACCCTGGAAGCCACAGTAAGTTCATTGTACAGTTAAACCTTATGACCTTGGAAAAGGAGAACCAGCAGCTGACCTGATGGTATCAGATGTTAAAGGCCTGGAAGGACCTGACAGTGGCAGAAAAAAACAGGTTGATGAGGATTTGTGCCATTGACAGCAATTTGATAATAATAATTGACCGACTCTCTTTTCTTCCTCCTTTTATATACCTGATCTAGTTTGTCTTAGTAAAAATTTTGAAGACTTTCATGAGGTATTATGGTTATAGAGATGGAATAAACAAAAGTCTGCCAGCATCAGACCAAACCTTTCTGCTTTGCACACCAGACACTTGATTAGGATGTTTTATTTGGCAGGTACAGGCTGACAGGCAGAACTGATTTAAATTAACTAGAGAAGGAAAAAAGTGTGGCAATCTAAATTTTAAAAGGGAGAATTTATAGCGAAGGCCTGTGTCTGTCTCCTTGTGCTGTGTCATTGAGCACATATGGCTCTTTATATTAGCCTGCCCCATGACAAAGCCAGTGTTTATTCTGGCTCCTGCTTAGAAAAAAAGTGAGCTTCAGAATAAAAGCATGAGGGACTGGGTCGAGACATTAATTATAAATGTACAGTTCTTAGAATGTTTTTCTTCAAGACTTTACTCTCTAGTAAGATTTTCCCCTTATATTAAAAAAGAAATAACTTGTCATCCGAGGTCCTTTATTTTTCTAAATAGAAAGACAATGCCTTCACTAAAATATATGTTGAGGCCAAAATTCCATTAATACTATAGCCAAGTAAAATATTATCCAGCTTGGGAATACTGCAGCACATCAGAATTATAGTTTCTAGCATTTTGATACATAGTAATGATTTTGGTGTGAAAGAATATATTATTCTAAGGAAGAAAAAATACATTACTTTGGTTGCATCCAAACTATAAAGCATTTCTCATTTAAAATTATCCATCTTTTTTCAATTTAGAAAGAATTTGGTTCAGTTGAGTCCTATTTTTGCAATATCTTAGGATTTTAAAATATCACCCTGTTTTGAAATGTAAATTAGCACACATTGGTAGGAGAGGAATGGATTATGAGTTATATATGGGCCAAAACTCTAATATCCAAACCATATGGTTCTAATCCAAATTGGAGTATTTCTTTTTTAGTGGAAATAATTGGATTTATTCTGAATCACTGCGACATTATCCATTTAGTTTTCAGGGAACTTTGAAAGTATCTCAATCTAGATGAAGAAGTGGACAGGTAAGTCATTTCCCTCCTGTCAAACTGATAATGAAAGCTACTGCTATAACACAGGCTATCACAAAAGAGAAAAAAGAATACCCTTTTTCATACCTCCTCCCCCACAAAGTGTATGGCATATATGCCTCAATTCCAGATGTAATAAATAGAATTAATAGTTAAAGCAGAGTAAAAGTTGTGCATCAAAGATGAGCCATTTCCATTGCAAATAAGCCCAGAAAAGACAAACATTGACCATTTCTTACCATGGGGTAGAAAGAGTCTTACAGATTCTCTGTAGAACACCAACCTAACAATTCGTTGAGATTACTTTTCCATTAATCAACTAAATATTTGCTATGAAATAAATTAGGGTTTAAAGGAACTGAAGGACATTTGCAAATGCCTGTGTTTTAATGTGTATGATACATTACAGAATTTAGAGTCTTCACAATATGTTAAGTTTCAGTTTCTACTGAAGTAGAGTTGTCTTAAAATGATTTAAATTATATAATAATAATGAATATCTGACCATATTTAGGGCCTAAGTATTATATTTTTCTGAAAATAAAACAAATTCCAACAGTGCATTTCAAAATCAAATAAAGGAGACTTCCTCTTTTAAGAGAGAAGAAAAATAAAATGCCCCTCTTTTCTTAGAAATAACATCAAAACAACAAGGAGAGCAAGAAACAGAAACATATATTCTTCCTTGACAAAACTAGGAGTCGACTACAACCTCAAACTACAATTTGTGAAGAAGCACTGCTAAATAGAAGAAAAATCAAACAATTATGTGACGTGCTGTCAGAAGAGGTCTCAAAGTGGCAGAGCAGGGTTCTCTAAAAAAGAGAGGTTTACACCGAAGAGCAAATCAAACAAACTGCAGCTTGGAGTAATGGAATGATGGAATGGGTGTGTGCTGCAAGTGGTAGTCAGCACCTATGCTGGGGCATGAAAAGGAAGCACAGACATAAGGGATGAGTCTCACAGAGACCTGTAGTTTCAAAAGCACTGTGACAGTGAAGCAGAAAAAGAGAAACACTGCATTGGAAAGAAGGTTATAACTGTCAGTATACGTGGCTAGAAAAAAGTAAAAGTAAAAAGCTTGTGTCATAAGGAAAATTCCTGCTATTCTGGAACATGGCTCCTTCTCTACATAGACTCCCTCCAAACAGCCTCTCCAGGAACAATTCATTCAAAAATAAATATAAAAAACAAATGAGCACAGACTGTAGAGTAATAATATTTATAAAATAATATTTATAAAATATTTATAAAAAGACAGTGCAAAGAAAAAATAGGAGAAAGAACAAAAGACAATGGCACATGGAAGACACATGCTGGGAAACCATTTTTATAGAGCAGACAAAAATTGCAACAAAAACATTGCTCTGAGTTACATAAATAAATTTAAACTTTTATGAAGTATTTGCCTTTATAAACTAAGAGTCCAATATAGATGTACAAAAGCGTAGGAAAGATGTAATTAAAAATTAAAGCTAACCATGAGCTGGTAGTAATCAGGAGAGCAGAGAAAGATTATAAAAAGTGTGATGTATAATTGAAGTCCATAGTGAAAGCAATTCAAAGGAGATTTTCATCTCTGAAAAAAAAGCCCCCCCCCCCACTAAAAAAAACCCCCACGATAACAGGAAAGGCAGAGTTAAAAGAGTTTTGAAATAAAATGCAAATAAACAAGGGTTTTTAAAAGATTAGAAAAAATGTATACAGTCATAAGAAATGGCTAACTCATATTTGATATTCATGAAGATGACAGACAAAAACAGAAAAAGACATGCTTTAAAAAATTCCAGAAAATCTGAATCTATAAATTAAAATGGCATATCTTATTGTAAAAAAAAAAAAATGATGCAAAACAATCAATACCCAGGCACAGCCTAGGAAAAAATTAATTAGTGTAAACAACAACAATATCAATCTCTGGCATGCAGCATAAAAATGAAAAACAATGACCATCTCTTAGACATCTTTTGGGCCAATGAGAAAATCAAATCAATAACTTTAAAATATCTAGTAAATAATGACAACGTAAACTTACACATCTAAACTCTATGGTCAATTAAAGTGACGCTCAAAAAACTGTATGCCTTAAATATTTATATTAAAATACAAGTAAGAATAAAAAGTAAAGTAAGGCTCAACTAAAGAAGTTAGAAGAATGAAACCAAAGTAAACCTTAAGAGTCATGAGGAAGGACTCAATAAAGAAGAGAGCAGAGATTAACATTATAATATAGGAAAATAATTCAATAATGAATCTAATAGTTCTTTTCTTTCAAAAAGAACCAACAAAATATAAACATTTAGCCAACCTAATTAAAAATAAACTGACAAAACATAGATATACATGAAATGAGAGATGACATTCAAACAAAAGTGATAGAGGAAATTAATATAAATAAGTAATATTTAAATGTGAACTCAGAAAAAAAGTATATCTAAGTAGACAAATAACATAAAATACAGAGATTGTGGCCAAAGAGCTATCCTCAGATGAGTACCAGGCTAAGTTAGTTTCACAGAGAAATTATACCAAACCTTAAGAAGTCAAAACTCAAATGAACCAGCTGTTCCAGGATATACAGAAAAAAAATCCATATTGTCATAAGTGACATACATCTATATAACTGACATAAATAACACACAAAAGAGTGTACAAAACAATCATATAAGATGAATATTGGTATAAAAATCCCGAATAAAGTATTAGCAAATAGAATTTAATTGTACAGTTAGATTACTACCTCAAGATGTACCTCAAGATGGACCACATTCTATCAAACAAACAAAAGATCTATCTATAAAAGGACTATGAGAAGATATACTAGATTTTAAAAATAATCTCATAGCAGTAAAATCATTTCTATTTATGTAACAGAACTCAGAAGACAAAAAAGAAAATATCGAAACTATAAATACATAAGCAATAGGAATATTCTGCATGGCAAGATTCATAATAAATGAAATCAAAGAAAAACACTGTAACTTAACACACAAAATTTTTGATTTCCATAATATGAAAATCAAGTCCAGACTATCAATAAAAAGGTCAACAACACAATAAAATATTTTGTACCTAGTTAATTTAAAAAAATTATCATGTAAAAAGTTGTTTCAAAACCACTTCCCATGAGAAAAATAAATATAAAATTGTGAGAACCATTCTTCACATACAGTTTGGCCAACTCAGAGTTCTGCTGTGAGAAGTTACAGTTCTTTAAAGAGTACTGTATTTCAAATTTAAAATGGACACACCTTTGCCCAAGTAATTCTACTAGTAGGAACTTACCCTAATGTTATAGTTACACGTTTATAAAGCAATCTTCCTCCTTTGAGATTCATGCAATGTTGTTTGTAGCTGCTCAGGAAAGATCCCTTGAAAGGAACTTTGTTCTCCTCTTTTTCATATTATTCTCAAAAACTGACTAGTAATGGTGGTTTGTGAAAGGAAAGTGTCATACCGAGTAGCTGTAATCGAGTTCTCCAAGAAACAGACACTGAGACAGAAAGAGCAAGAAGTGTTCTTGGGGGTGAATATCAGGAAGGGAGTAAAGAAAACAGAATCGGGCAGAGGCAGGAATTGCAGTCTAGTCACAGAAATTACAGAGGCTTTACCTAATTGTACAGGAAGCTCTGGAACTAAGATGGCTCTTCAGATTGTCTCAACTCGACACATAGGGGCTGGGCTGGGTCTGTATAGCCCTGGCCTCAACCAGTCATAAGATGCAGTCTGCCTTTGGGAGGTGTGACTTTGAGCTGGGTGGCTCTCTTTAGCTGAGGACAAGCCCATAAGAAAAACTCAGTGGAGAGAGCTTTCAGCTGCCAACATTCCCAGAAGCTTTGAGGATGAATGTCTTAGTTCCAGCAAAGGGAAGGCGGTGGAGGGTGAGATCCAACACATCACAGCTACTACACTGGCAGATAGTAGGGAGAGGGAGATTTTCTTTTCATTCCAAGTCCTTCTGTATCTTTTCAATTTTGTGTTGGTATCACAATATATATGCTCACATAATACTTATTCAAAAACAAACAAAAAACAATTGAAAACAGCAACCACAAAACAAATGCAATGAGTGAAAGGAATAATTGAAGCATAACTGTCAGCCAAAGAGATACAGCAAAAATCATCTGCAAAACACCATTTCCCCCAAGCTGTTCTACAATTCTCTCGTCTTTGCAAAATTATGGTGGGAAAGAATATGGGGTGTTATATTCAGTAACAAGCAGAACATCATCTGAACAAAGTCCTGTTTGAATGCTTGACAGTCTGCTTACTTCATCAAGTCTTTGACAATTGCTAGGCTTCAGCCTACATGGGGCCATAATCTCAAGGACAATAAATTCAAACATACCTCATATCCCTGTCATCTGTGGCCACTGCCCAAAACTTCTGACCCTTCTAATCAGTAATAATCTTTCCTATACTTCTCTGCATTGCTTCTTCCTTACTTCTACCCACTGTCTACATTTCTCCCAACCCTTTCATCTGAATTCCTCTTGTCTCAGTCTATGTATATAAAAACTCCCTTTCATCCTCAATCTTTTCAAGAAGGATTCCCTCCACATCCATAAACTTAATAGGAACCCTACTCTTTTTTAAGTACTGCACTTCCTCAGCAGCCTACCTATGCAGATGCTGCTCTTCTTGCATAGGTAACACCTGGAGGGAAGTGCAATTGTACAACCGGGTAGCCATTTGACACAAAATATCTGTTTCATCTTCCTCATTGCTCCTTTTGTGGAGGGAGACATCTAGACCATTGCTTTGTCACATGTGTAAAGCCCACCTTCTTCTTTTGAGCTTCAAGTCATCAAGCTGTACCATCTCTTTCCCCACTTGTACTCTTTCTCCCAACCTAGCTGACCTGGACTAGTCCACTAACACAAAAACACCAATCTCCAGAGAAAGAGAGAAGGCAGCGAGAGCAATCTTCATTCCTGATTTTATAGCTCTTGGGTTGAACTCCTTGAGAGGTCCAGTTATCTTGCCAGTGCCTGGATTCCACAAGAAAGTATTGTATTCCTTACAGGTAATTATTTTTAGTTCTTGTGGGAAAAGTACTTGCCATAGGGAAAAACACACTGGCTACTTGGGAGACAAAATAACTGTTTGTCCTAATATTTGTACTTGAATCATATTATTCAAGTTTCCTTGTGTCTTTAGGTCTCCATTTTTCATCAACAACCCCTTTAAAAACAGTGTAGTGCA